>NC_136003.1:15348956-15623956 GCF_048128805.1 Centroberyx gerrardi | reverse complement strand
CTAGTCAGTGGGGGGGTTTATTAGGCCAATGTGCAAGTAATTATGGCTGGAGACAGGGCTCAGTTTGTGTATGAGTGTATGTGTGTGTGTGTGCATGTCTACCCATGTTTTTGTCCATGTCTGTATGTGTGTGTGTGTGTGTGTGTGTGTGTGTCCATGAGGCCCTTAGTCTGTAACCTGTAGCTCCTCCTGTTAACAGCAAGTGATGGAATTCAAGGTAACCTTAAGAGTCCGGTTGCTTTGGCAATGCTAACCTAAGTACACTCACTGAAAGACAGGAGAGAAGAGGAGAGGAAAGGAGAAGAGAAGAGAGGAGAAGAGAAGAGAGGAGAAGAGAAGAGAAGAGAAGAGAAGAGAAGAGAAGAGAAGAGAGGAGAGGAGAAGAGAAGAGGATGGTAGTGCAAAGACAAGAAGAGAGAAGAGGGGGGAGGGGAGGAGAATAGAAGAGAGGAGAAATGAGGATAGCAGAAAAGAGATAAAAAAAAACTCCAAGCAAAGCTTCCTCCAGCTTTGCTGACTCCATTTTTATCATATCATCGTTATCATTTAACGAGTTTGGCATTCAAATCCATCGCCGTATTTCTAAAGACCCGCCCCTGTCAAATCTCTGAAGAGTTCAACATTGTCTTAATATTACTGCTTTAAATCCAATCTGGTCAAAGTGAAATGAAATGGAAGTGAAACCGCAACAACATGAAACGCTCACACCATCTTAGTTGTTTAAGTGTGAACTGCGTTGAGCAGCTCAGTTTACTGTCCTGCTCTCTGTCAGCCTGGTGGTCAGGTCTTTACAGGCTGGTTTACTGGCCTCAGCGGAGGGCAAGGTGGTAAAACACACACACACAGTGGTATTACGGGTGTAAGACAGCTAGTGCTGCATGCACACACACATACTGACATACAATCACACACAGTACACACATGTAATACACACTTACGCACATGCACACACACACACACACACACACACACACACACACACAGAGGGAGTTATGCGTTTCACTTTCACGTAGGACAAACCCCAACCTCCACCCTAACTCTCTCTCCCAAGTGACTCAGCTGCCCCCCACACAAAGCTCCAGCTTCCCCTCCCTCTGCCCCATACAGGGGGGCCCCACTTCCTGAAACTCCTTCCAGCAAAGATTATTATTGGCTGCTCTCTCCCTCAGTCTCGCTTTCCCTCTGTCCAAATGCTGTCTGCACTCTCCGTCTTTCTTTCCCCCCTCTCTCTCTCTCTTACTCTTTTTCTCTCCCACCTTCCATTCCCTGTGCTGTAGATAAAATATGAGAAGAAATGTGCTGCTGTCAGCAGTCTGCGCTCTCCTACAGATCAGCATGAGTAAAAGTCACCAATGAAACATCCAACAGATGAATAACAACTCCAAGACTCACAGAGTTTGCAGACAGGATGAATCAATGTTCTGTGCAGATGTTTAGAATGCTCAGTGTCAGTCTTGATCACTCAATGATCAGTGGCTTCAATGATCATTTTTGCCTCTTGCCGTCTTTCTGCCCATTGCTAATGACTACCCAACATAATACATGACATGCTGTTTCAGTATGCAATGTCAATAAAGAGCCTGCATATCTGTGATGGAGTGGCTGCCTTTGAGATGGGGCAGGAAACAGAGACGGCCAACCCATGACAGATTAACATAGGCATGTCCAGCTGCAGAATCCCATTCCCTTGGAGGTCCACAACTGACAGAGAGAGAAAGAGAGAAGGAGAGAAAGAAAGAAAGAAAGAAAGAAATCCATCAAGTAAGAAAGCAAACTAATGGGATGTAGCAGTAAGGGTGGCGGTAGCCTAGAGGTTAGAGACTTGTGACCAGAAGATCGCTGGTTCAAATCTCCTGACTGTCTGGGAAAATGTGGATGGGGAAAGTGAATGAGTAACACTCTCCACTTCCTCAACAACTACTGTCGAGATGCCCTAGAGCAAGGCACTCAGCCCCTGACTGCTCCAGTGGAGCCGCTCAGTGTCCAACAGTAGAAGATTGTGGTTGCAGGTGTAAATGTGTGCAGCTGTATGAATGTGAGGCAGGGTGTTGCTGGAAAAGAGCAAGCATGCTTAGTCAACTTTCCCTGGATAAATAAAGTTCTGTAGAGTGGAGGTGACAATGGCACAAACCAAACCGTAACACCTCTGCAACGCCACGTCTTGTTTCATGGCCTCATTTGAAAGACCTAAAATATTCCTAAATGTATTCCTGAAGTTATTTAAACTCAATCAACCTACCGCAACAATCTGCTTGTGCTTTTCTTGGAAGAACGGCTCACAAATAATGACTTCGATCCATGCCAAGCACTCGACTTTGTCTTCCAAATTTCCCTGCTTTGCATTTGTACTGCTAATGCCTCTTGGCTTATCCTGCTAGTCTCTCAAAAACTGTTCTGCCATTCTCTTGTCATTGTTTCTTCTCATTCTTTCATTAGAGTTAGAGAGAAACACAGAGAGAGAGAGAGAGAGAGAGACTTTTAAGCATTTCCTGAGCCTAGCTGGACCATCTCACCCCACAAACTGCTGGCTCACAAAGCCATAGGAGCTCAGCAAGGGCTCTAAAGGCACACACACACACCACACACACAGTCACACGTACATACACACACTTAAAATTTAACTGATTGGCCTTGTCACTGCTCTTGTAGAAATAGTGCTGAATGCTGCTCACATATTGGCAAGGCGAGCCTAAGTGAAAACACATGTTGTGTGAATGCAGAAAGCAGAAGTGGAGTAGCCTCATCTCGCTGATAGAGCCCATGTGAAACCAAACCCCATCAGATCTCTGGGTTCCGGGAGAGTCAGAGCGGGCGGAAACACGTCCTGTTTTCTAAGTCAACATGGAATAATCAAATACTGCATAAAATGAAGTGAAAACAAAAATAAATTACCATTGTGCAATGCAGGGCAGACCTATCTTTACTCAAACTGACTGCCTATGACAATCCTGAGCATGTATGAATAATCATAGGAAGATAAGTTGTGACACTCCTTCCCTATTTAGAACATTGCTTCACAACAAACATGAACAACAAATAGCTGTGCTGACAAAAGTGTTTAGAAACTCTCCAAGCCAGTAGCATTTCTTAAAAATTATTGTGGAATTTATTTACAACCTCTGTAAAATTTCCTGTTCTGCAGAAATAGAATCACTGCATTGTCCACGGTCAGAGTTCTGAGCGGTCACGCCCTCTGACCCTTCTTGTCCCCTTTGACCTCTGACCTGGAATCTGGAACCCATTCAAGTAGCCATGGTCTTCCCTCAGGACACATCCACATCCACACACACACACACACACACACACACACACACACACACACACATCTTCAAGAACACATGCATACAGAGGCAGAAAACACACAAACAAAAGGGACGGGACAGAGAATAGCCTCTAATCTTCTAATCTAATCTTACACTGGTAGGCAACTAGAAAAACAAGACCGGGGTGAAATCATATCTCAGCTGCTCAGACAAAGATCCGGCCGCTACCTGCAATCTGACTGCTAATCGGTTTAGTATTTTTAACTCTCGTGCTTGGGAGTTAACAAATCTCAAAAGAATGTTTTGTCTGAGTGTCTGACCAGGCTTACAATTACAGGATAAAGTCATGTGTCGGTTCACTAAGGAGGAGCAGGAGGGAGTGTGAGTGTCAGTGAGGCCTTATCATCTTATTTACACTGATGAAAAAGAGACTCCTTGGCTCTGTGTACAGTACATTAGCAGTTCTCACTTTAAATTAGGGATGGGACGATATGCTTATCTCACGAATACGTATCGTACGTCGTATCTCACGATACGCGATATGGGGTTCACAATTCGATACAACCACGATACGATGTGGTAAGAAAAAGTTCAATGACAACAAAGTATGACTGTGCAGAATTATGTTTATTTCTGAGCCACAAATCTTTCTAGAGATGGCATTGGCTTGCTAGAATGTAAACAACTTAAAAATGTCATTACAAAGTGCAAATAACATAATTTGGATGGAGAGCTTGTGAAATTGTGATGGGCAAGCTGTCTCATTTGTGATTACTACAGCAGAATAAAATGTAGCTAATATTGCAATTTATTTTTCTCCCCCCATGATACGTATTGTCATGTTTTTGTATTACCATATATTGAATTTCGATATATCGTCCCATCTCTAGTTTAAATGTAACTGGTCTGACAGCTAACAGACTGAAATTAGCTTCCAGAGGCCTGCATTAACATCTGTTATCTCAGTTCAGCAGGGTTCAGCAGGATGCCAGCAGCTGGATCCAACCCATAAAATACTAAAATACATGTGAAATGATTGAGGAGCACCTCACCTTCTTAAATGTCAACTTTTGAATATCCCTTATCATATAAACTTTATTTTGATGTAAGATGCCTAAAGCATTATTGAGAACCAAATTTGAGAATGATATCATATGTAAATAGTTGAGTGGAGTTGATTTTATCAGCTGAGTTGATTTGATCAATTTTGTTTTTATGTACTCCTTTATAAAGCATTTTGAAAAGTGGTATACAAATAAAGATGATGATGATTGTAATGATGATGATGATGATGGTTACTTTTAACCCATAACACCCAACTTCTGGAGCTAGTAGAGGACCGCCTTACCTTCTTGGCAGCCCTCGAGGGGGACCTCCGGGTGGGCTTGGGCACCTGGCCGGTCAGCCCGGCCGGCTGCTTGGACACCGAGCCGTTCTCCCGCTTCTTGCTGGGGGAGGACGGGGCCGAGGACGGGGCGGGGGAGGGGGAGGGGGAGGCCGGGGGAGAGGAGGAGGAGGGGGGAGGAGGCCCGGCCACACGCACGGCCATCTCCTCGGTGGCAGTGAGGCGCAGGCTGCGCAGCATTTCATCCGTCGCACGGTCCACCACCAGCAGCCTGGTCTCATCGTCCACAGCCTTGATCCGCTGCACCACCTGAGGGGGGGGGGGGGGGGGGGGGGGGGGGGGGGGGGGGGGGGGGTTGAATGAAAGCAGGGAGGGAAGAGGAGTGATGGAGGGGTGAGGGAAGGACCAGCAGAGAATAGAAGGAGAAGGTGAGAGAGGGGAAAGGGAGAAAGAATTAGAGGAAAGAATAAGTGGATGGAGAGAGGGAAAGAATAATGGGTGCAGGGGTGGGGTGGGGGTGGGAGCACAAACATGGGAATATTGAATAATTACATCACATTTATTGGCCAGAAATGTAAAACTAGACATGAAATTTAAATTTAACCACTGGCTCAAGACTACAGACAGACCACAACCTCCATACTGTTTTTTGGCAATTGTTTGTAATTTGCTGGTCATTTCTTTGGAAAAGCAATAAAAAAAAAAGAAACTTGGTCAATGAACCTCAATGTACAGCCACAAATTTACTGTGGCTCAATCTGACAGCTATTGCAAACTGCATCTAAAAGGGCAGAATCCAGTCACATCAGAGAGAACATCATGTGTTTAACCAGTAATTAACACTGAAGCCGTCCCCTCTGTGTTAGAGCATCTTTGTAAAACATTTAAAAGTCTATCCCTTAATTTACATTCAGGCTCTTCTTGGAAATGCAGATGCGTAGTACCTGTCAGAGTGGGGGCACAGCAGATTTAGAAGATGGAGATGTGCTTTTTTATGTCTAACTTATAATAGACATAATAGAAACAAGGAGAGGAAGGGAGAACACAACATTTGGCAAAGTTCACAAGTCAAATTACAGCAGTACATCGGAATATGTTAAGAGAAACTGTATGTGTCAAAATAAAAAAAAATTAGCCAAAAAATGTAGGCTATTTGTACATAGAATATATTTTGAGTGGCCAAAATATATTTTGGATATACTTGCATGTAAACAATACGTAGTGAGAAAATACAAGTCCAAAATATCTTTGAATAAATGTCATCTACATGCAAATACATTTTTGTAGATTTTGAAACACATCTCTCAACATATGTGTATTACAACATAAGTGTTTTTTGCCACATACGGCCCTTTGCACAACTAACTTAATATGATACACCCTATCAATTTTTGACACCACAAGCAGGAATACTAAGCCCCCTCTTCCTTAGTGATCTATACTCTGTGCTCTTCAACATTATTCATTCCAGGGCTATGAAATTGTTATCAAAGGTATTTAAGGACAGCAATCAGCGGACCTGTTCTATCTCTGCTTCAACAAGGTCACAAGTGTTACAGAGAAACCCAGTCAACACGGGGTCAGGGCGCTGATGTTCCCCTGTGTTTGTGAGGTTGGGAAAATGATTATCTGAGCCTGTTGTCACCATTTGACAGCCAGCCAACACACACAGCCTCTTGGATACAGACGTCCTTGGAAATGAAACAAGACCACAAACCACTTCAAACTGAGGTGGATGCAGTTTACCTATGATATAATTCATTGTTGTAAGGTCAAGACTGCTAACCCATAGTATAACTGATGAGATGGATCTTTATTTAGCCTACAATGGGCTGTGGAGAAGCATGGTAAAGTCCACTGAGTTCACTGTTGATGGGGAGGTTCAGGTTTTGATGTTTTCCAGTAACCTGCACTGCTGTCTTTATATCTTCAGCTGAAAGGCTCCAGAGTCTGCGTTGTCGTCACACAGATTTTTCAAGACCTTTCTAGACTTGACATGTAAACACATTCACCACTGACTTGCTGATGTTGACCGTAAATTTCAGAAATAGATGGGGATTGCTGGAATAGTATGCTTATTCATCAGCTCTTCATCAGCGCATACCTTCTTTCCAAACAAAGGAACTATGTACAGGTTATACAGTAGATGGAGCAACTTTGCAAAGATCCCAGAAGGTCAATTTTGGAACTTTTTATTCATATCTTTTTAATAAAATAGCACAGGGCCGTATATGGGTAAAGTAAGTCTCAAGTGTTTCACAGTAAGAACATGCACACTGCTGGTGCGCCACACCAGGAGGCTACTTTGGGCGGCTGGTCGGCCTAGCGGTTAGAGAGACCGTCCCACACCAGAAAGGGTCAGGGTTGATCCCCGCAACAGCCAACGTGTCAATTAACAGCCGTGTGTCCCTAAGCAACACAATGAACCCTCCACCTGGAGGAGCGCCTGCAAATGATCCTAGATATGGATGTAAATGGACTTGCCTGGTGGTGTGTCTCTTTCTCCACATTTTCCCCGTTCACTTCAACCACACGGTCCCCAGCGCGCAGCCCCGACTCTTCTGCGGGAGACGCGGGCTCCACTTTGCGGATGTATTGTCCGCTCTTCCCCTTCTCTCCATGCAAGTGAAATCCATACCCATTCTCCCCCTTTGTCATGAGACAAAGCCGCGGTTTCAAGTCGCTGTCCATTTCCTCCTGTCGTCTTAAACTTTCCACAGTTGTCAGTAAAGGGTAATAATCCAAATGCAGAGACGTTTATTTAGGAGAGCGGGCGCACGGCTAAACTTCTACGGAGCGAAAACAACATATCGGCCCGGTGCGCACACTGTTTCCCATGACGAAGCAATACGTAAATCACATGTGAACAGCTCCAAATACACTTTTAGGAGATTAAATTCCAGTACAGAGAAAAGCGCTCAATAAAGGCAACCTTTAGGAACATGAAGCGACAAGTCACCCGATCGTGTTTCTTGGTGTCCAGGCAGAAGCGCACTGCTGGCGTCTCCAAAACTGATCAGTCGTGGCGCGCACAGACTTCAGTGCCTCCAATAGCGCATCCTTACCGCTACAACTGGAGACCCCCCTTGCAACGTATTGCACTCGAAAAGAGCATCAGACGGCCACCTCTCCCCCGACCTTTATCCATAACAACCGGTCGGGGAATATGGATTCAATTACAATTTGTGCAGGGTTAGCGCCTGGTGCGCAATAGCACCACCTCCCAGTAAGCCCGGATAGCGTTTGTCTGTTATTCGAAGGAGCTGAAACACATGATAGTGGTCAGATACAGTGGCTTAAAGATTATGCAATAACGCCCCTGGGTGGCGGAAAATGGTCTGTGAACAATGACCTCGTTTTGAAATCTTTTGATGAATTGATCAGCGCAATAGAGATGCGTTAGACCACGGAACCCCATTTAATGAGATTTTGTCCCAGTGTGCATCATCCGAGAAGATAGTTGTTGTTAGACATGACTTTGTGGAAAACTACATAACTATACTGTCTGTACTATATTGGGAAGAGTGGGGAAAGTAAACGCGATTAAGAAAATATAGTCTTCCTTATACCTTCTCTCATTGAGCTAACTTCTAGGGAGTGAAATAACAGTGAAATTAAACTATTGCTACTTTTGCTGGGGAATCTTTAGAACCCACTGAGGTGGATATTGGAGGATGTGGTTGGTGACTTTCACTTTGTCACAAAAAATTAGATTTTGTGCATCAGAGCTACTGGTGTACAACTAACTTGTCTATTTCTTTTCTCAGTAACCTCCAATCAATTAGCTACTACTACTACCACAACTACTTCTGCCCTCGTCTGAACAGGGACACTCGAGGACTCCCAGATAGTCTTTCAACACTCCTCTCCATCAGGTCAAGCTGGATCATCTGGGGGATGTGTTGATATCCAAAATGTCCTCCTTGGCCTTCAGATGACCTCTGGCTCAGGGGATAGGTCCCTATCCATATCCATTACAAGGTGGCCTGTACCTGGAAGGTCATAGGTTTGACCATTCGATAATAGTAATGAGTTGATCCCTGTTAACGCGTCTTTAAGTGCCACTACTGGCCTTTGGGCTCTGACCCCTTTGGCAAGATGTGTACATACACCTGTTTCTCAAAAAGACATAAACAAGTTTTGATTGAAGTGCAACAAATCTATTATGTGAGTCTATTAAGGCACATATTGCTGAGTACTGATTAGGCCTGAGTGGAATTACTGTGCAACACACCTGCACACAATAAAGGTTCCAAGAACTGCTGATGGAAAATGGACCCAGGTGTCATATGCATAATTGTTCAAGGAGTTCAGTGCTTTTTGCTGCCATCTGCTGGATCTTAGGGGTATTGACCCTGCTCTGACACTGTGCTATTCTATAGTAAGACAACTTGTAGGCCTACCCCATTCATATTGGCTTGTAACAGTATACAGATAACTTCCCAAAACATAAGAAACACCAATATAAAGTAAGGTGTTGTCCCACCAGGAACCATGAGAATTGCTTCATTGCATCAGGATGTAGATTCAACTCTATTTAGAGTCTTGAACTGTCTTGGTAGGATGTGATTTTTTTCTATGAGAAATTCTACGATTTTGTATTTTAATAAAAGGTGGTGGGGAAACTGTGGATACGGATGTTGTCACCCTGGAAGACAACGCATGAGGGTCATCACTGTGTGGCTTTGTATTAATGGTGTTAAACTTGTTTTTTAAGGGGTTGAGTGGAACCATGAACCATGCCACACCACAACAGATGCTTTCAGTATACTTTCTATCCCTGGTTTACTCAGGTGTATCCTTCATTTTGACACTTTAGCTGCTGGCTGATAAGGTAAAACGCTCTGAACAGCCTCAAATGCTGTTTCCCTCATAGACTGTTTCCCTGGTGGGTGATGAAGAAGATTCTTCTTGGTGGTTTAAAAAAAAAGAAAATCCACCCAACCACCCAAGCTTCTCTGTACATACATTACAAGTCAGGGGTGGTACAATCATCTTCTAACTAGCTTCCCACATTGCATAGATGTTGGAACATGAGAGCAGACCATGTTTTAGTGTTCATACAAAAGCAGTATAGTAATTTGGAATATTGGATTTTAACAATAAATTGAAGTTCGTTCCATCAACAGAAGTTAGAGTTACAGCAGTACACACCAACAGTGATAACACTGGTGAATACAGACAGCAGATGGCAGTGGTGCAGTACATTTGGTTAACATGCAGAACCACCATAGAGATCCATTCCCTCAGTATGGGACAGAATTCAGTAAATACCTTGAGTTAACCATTTTATGCCATTTCACCTCACTTTAATTCCTCCTTTGGTGTAATTGCTGCAAACACAATTGCGTGAGCCAATCTGCATTCGCTCATGTCATTAACTCTGCTATTCTTGTATATTTTCTTGTCATTTATCAATGTCTCCATGACCAAAACACTGTGCTATAAACCAATTTTCCAATGATTTCTTCTTATTGAAGCATATATTTTCTGTTGTGTATAATCTAAAACCCTGCCTTTCATCCTGGATGGATCTCTGATACTTGATACTTGCACCTCCAACACACACAACTTCCTCCGACTTCTATGAAAAGAAATACAGCTAATCTCAGTCTATTACCAGCTACCTTCCTGTCCACGGCGATGGCTCAGTTGACTCATAGTGTCTTTTACCGCATCAGCTCCTCTGGGGAACACTACAGCAAATCAGTGTTTCTGCTCCTGAGCTCTGACTGTTTATCCACTATACCCCCACTCCCTGATAAATAGTCTAATCTTGCTGACCATTCCATTAAATGGAACAATTTCCAGCCAATCAAGCCAGACAGGATATCATTTTCATGGGGGACCTTTACTGAATTCAATTTCAGCAGAGCACAGTATAAATGACAACAACAGCAGAAGTGTTTTTCATTGTTATTGTTCCCGGTGTATTTATTTTTGGTATAGTGTGAGCATGTCCTGAGGAAAGAAAAAAAAAGTCCCTCCTGATTTTTGTTGTTGAGATTGTGTCAAAACCAGTTGATATTTTGTGTAGCCGGTGGGCCCCAAGATGAAAGGATCACAGGCATAAAATCAGTGACATCTTACATTATTACAGATAATGATGACATTAAATCTGTATGGGGAAAGAGCGGATAGCTGGATGAGAGTGAACAAGTGAGTCAGGCAAACTTATCAACTCGGAAACTTTCTGAATGCCTATGATGCTCAGGAGAGAGACAGAGAGAGAGAGAGAGAGAGAGAGAGAGAGAGAGGCAATGAGTCAGCTGTTATAACGTTTTTATGTATGTATTGACCTTTCTCTCCTACTTCTCTTTCCATTGCCAACACTCTTTTCTTCAATTTGTCGAAAACCGCTTTTCATGCCAAGTCTCTGAGCTGCCAAAGTTTTGCCAATTTTTTCCAGGATTACAAGAATTTCCTCAGTCATGCCATTAGCATTATACCTGACAACCTCTCAAAGTTCATTATAAAATACTGACATATTTGTGAATACAGAATTTGTCGTGAAGGAGGTGTGAGACACTTTGTCCTGTGTATTTGTGTGTGTAACAAGGAAAATCAAAAGTGGCAGCCTGACATTTGGAGCACAAGGTGTCACATCTAAAACAAGACTTCCATAACGTAGTTTGACGCACGTGCACGCACACGCACACGCACACGCACACGCACACACACATTTCAGGATTGCATACTGATTAAAAGCTCAATCAAATGTCAATTATAGAAAGCACCTTATTAGTTATGTTTGTCGAGCCTTGATTAGGTTTATCCTGAAATGAGCTCTTAATTTCCTGCTGCAGTCAAAAAGGACGTTTCCAGGCAGTTTGGCAGAGTGGCTGAGAACGCATGAGAGAGAGAGAGAGAGAGAGAGAGAGAGAGAGAGAGAGAGAGAAAGAGGGAGAGAGAGGTGAAAAGGCAGAGCGAGTGAGCATAATCAGCCTCGCCTCCTATAGATTTTTACACATCCTCCTGCTCTCTAATCTTCCTCAACGAGACTCATCAACTCTTTCTTTCCCCTCGCGACTCCCCCTGTCCTTCCTGTCATCTCCCACCTCATTATCACCATCACTGCATTCGCATGATGGGGCTGGCTGATTGACAGCTCCTGGAGGTGAAAGGAGAGTTCTGTGGAGTAGAGTAAATGTCAGCAAATATGAGGTGAAACAGATGGGGAGTGTTAGTGCCGGTGATAGTTTGACCTTTGTCTGCTATAGGTAATGGATGGGTTGTGTCAGTGGTCTTTCAGCGTCTTGCCTGTACACAAATACACACACACACACACACACCCCTCCACACACACACACACACACACACACACACACAATGCTTGTTTAACAGCAAGTATTTGGCCTAGCTGCCCTGTGTTTATATTGAAATAGACAGTGGGTGCCATCAGGGGAGACCCTGGGGGAAAGTCCCAGTTTAGTCTCACTGTCACAGCCTCACCTAAATGGGTCCATGAGTCAACAAACACACAGGACACACACACACACACATACAAACACACACGCACACACACACACACACACACACTACAACGTCCAAGACCGACAGTATTCTCGATAATCAGTGCCTGCAAATTCTGTGTGAAAAAGTGGAATGCAAACAATTTAATAAAAAACAGTTGTTAATGCCCATCAACACAGAGAATCAATTAATTCAACAGACAATCCCATTCAAATGCACATTCTTCAGCTAATTCACTGATTTGAAATACCTCTGAGCTGAAGAATTCATGTGTTATTTCAGTGGCCTTGCTGGAAAAGCTGAAGCTTCATTTGCGCTCTTACACCCCAATTGGCTTTATCCATTGGTTCAGAACTGTTAGCATTTCTTGGATAGAAAGCTCATTTTGTTGTAAGAGTAAAAAAAAAAAAGTCTATTGTCTATACAGCAGCTCCAGGTTTTCAAGGCAGCTGACATAACAAATTAAAGTCAAAGTTCTACAGTTTCTTGCTATTGAATTGAGTTGTTCACAAATATGGACTAAACTTGTAATAACATTGCATAATAATATATTCACTTTTAATTATTTCGACTAGAGAAATTTTGATTATGTTGTCATGGACATAAATCATGATACTGTGAATGAGACCCAGAGGTTTAATGTGTTACACAGCATTCTGCAGCGTTTTGTGTTACTGCATTTCTCTCCTGCAGTGTCCTTGGAAACAAGCGTAACTCCTTCATCACTGGATTCTGAAATATCTAGAAAAAAATACTCTTTTAATCGAAGATAATGCAATGAATCTCTGGGTTACAAGGACTTCAGAGCACTCTCACCCTCTCTCTCTCTCTCTCTCTCTGTCTGTCTCTCTCACACAGATGAATATTTGATTATTACTGTGTATTTCTATTGAAGCCAATATATTAAAAGTGTAGATAGCAGTGTTGTACAGTCCGGTTGTGAGTATCTGGTAGTCCAACAAAGGCACTCGACACTGATGGCTCCTCCCTCTCTGAGTATGTTTACATGCACTAATAATTCAATCAAGGCAATACTCCGACTATTGAAATTGTCACGTAAACGCCTTTATCTGGATATCGTAATTGGTGTGAGGTCATTGGTTGGTCGGGTTATTCATATCGAGCCTCACAGACCTGGAACATGATACCAAGTGTCATAGGGGATTTGCTGACCCTTAGTTCATTTATCAAACATTTAAAAAGTAGTTATTGGATAATCAAAACTGCTCCCATAATTGAACATAAAAAACCTCTGGATGTGTCTGTATGTTATGTTATGTGTTGTTTTGTGTGTGTTTTGGGCTTGTTTATTGTGTCGAGTGAGTTTTAGGTAGTATGTTCTGTTCTATACTATGAAATAATTAGAGTGGTTATGATGGGTGTTAACTTTTTTTCTTTTCTTTTCCCTCTTCCTTTCTTTTTAATAGGTTATACAATACTTACCTTATGTAGATTCATTAAATGTGACATGAATTTTTAACCTGGCATCAACCTGCCAAGGGACAACACATGAAAATGAGCCTGGTGGCTAAATCTGGCATATTTACATTTGGCTTTAAATGTTCATTAATATGCACTGTCCCTATTAAATAAATAAATCATAAATCATAAGTAAGATTAAGCACAACCCGGTTAACAGCTATTGGTCCGTGCCTGAACAGGCATGTAGACATTGCAGATTTTATAGGGAGATCATTATCAAAGTGGCAATATCCTCTAATGTATAAAAGCATGAACATAAGTGTAGTGCAGACGTTCAAGGTATGTGCACACACACACACACACACACACACACACACACGCACACACACACACACACACACACACACACACACACACACACACATTCACAAGAGACAGAACACACATAATGTTGACAGATGAGAAATTCATAATATGGAGGATGATGTAGTAAAATGTAGAAGCTTAACATGTCAGCAAACTCATGCAATATTGATCTGCTGAATATGAGGGTATTATCCATTAGTTAATGTTGTGAGGTTGGTGGTTATCGATTCAGAACTTTATAGTTACCTCTTTTATTGTGTTACAGTCAGTGCCATGCAATGTGAAATGTGTCCTATTGTGCATAATGTCGCACAAACCAACCTGAACTTGAGTAAACGAGAGAGCACATCTTTCAAAATTTGAGTATTATGTAGTGACTCTTTGATGATGTTGTTTACACTGTGCAGGGTTTTTAGGACCTAAATAGGATAAAAGGCGCACTGGGTGAATACTTTCTATGACTCTTTACGATTAAACAAATCAAAGCTTCATCAAGCTCCCCCCCTCAATCTGAGGGAAGTCTCCAAAACTCTTGTAATCAAACAAGTGTTACGCTTCACTTGCTGGCAGTGAAAGGAAGGATTTGCAGTCTCCTTCCAGATAACATGACTACAGTCAGTTCTTTGTAACCCACAGCACTGTAGGGTGTATGAACTTTTGAGTTGATGAGGGCATAATCCTTCTGATTTGGACAAGAACACCACAGGAGTTGGTAAGCTAGGCAGGGTGGTGATTATATTGAGATTTATTTATAACCCTCTGATGCAGACAACACAGCAACTAACTGCCAAACAAACAAACCAACAAAAAACTAGTGAACTGACCAACTAACTTGACAGACATATAGGTGGATGGACAAATGGATAAACAGATAGATAGATAGATAGATAGATAGATAGATAGATAGATAGAGACAATGTCAGACAATGGTGATGGATGAGCAAAGTGATGAGGCTCAGTGTTATGGATAAAGGGGATTACAGTACACTCTACTATACTCACGGTAGTCAAGATTAAGGTTAGGGAGTAAGACATTACATGGAAGAGGATTATAGTAAAATTGAGGAAGAAAAACCTTCACAGAAACAGATTACTTAAAAATAGGCTATTACTGGTTTACTGGATACCACATGGTTAAAGGGAAAATGCCATTTTAATTATGAGTTTATTGACACAAACACTTTACACAGTAGTAGTAAATAGTGCTTAATCATGGTTGTAGATGATAGGAAGTGTGGCATACTATTTATTGTTTACTGTTTAATTATAACACCTGTACAGTTAGTAGAATGATTTGCTCATGGACTTGATTACCAGAAGAGACCAGGTTATGAAGGAAGGCACAAAGGACTTTAAAACATTGGTATCATATATTGAAAAGATGGACAAGAAAATTGGTCATGTTAAAGTAATAATCTAAGCCATTTTTTTTCTATAAATAAATGTTCGTTCTGCTACTCTCTATCACTGGTTGATATAACACAATAGTGATTCAACCTACTTCATGAAATCTTTTATATACTGTTCTAAACACGTGGGAGCGGGTAGCTCTTTCCTGGGAAAGGAACAAACAGCAGAAGAACTGAGTAGTTAGCATTAGCAGTGATAGCCACCATGGCTGAAGAGACAAAGAACAGAGCGCCACCTACAGAAACTCAAACTTCATCAACAGAAAATTCAAGGGAAAGGAAGACAATTGTGCTAAAAAGGAAAGTGCCCGTCTCCAATCCAAAACTAAAGTGAATATTGACATTGCCTTCCCAAGATGAAACACACTCAAGATGAGAAGGGACTGAGGGGAGATGCAGATGAGACTCTTTTTCTTTTGAGCTGGTAGGCTTCACTGTTGATTCTACTTTGAGAACTTTATTATGTTGGTTCAGTGCCTACATTGAGTTGCAGCTTGTCAGATCTGTAGCTAAGTTCTAACGTAGGTCCAGTGCTAATGTTACTGTAATCAGTCGCTGCCATTGGTTGCATATTTGCTTGCGGCTATCGACTGCAGTAATAATGTAACTACGAGTATTATGGAAGTTTAAGAAAAGTTTTAATCAATAGCAGGCTTTATTCATATTGGATCAGTGTTGCCAAATCTTCCAAGGAAAGTAGCTACTGACTGCTCAAAAAGTCGCTGGAAGTCATCAGATGACATCATGCGCAATTTTGCATGTCAGCGCTACGCTGTGTATGGGAAGTACTGTCATCAGACTTTTTTGGAGTGTAAATGCACATGCATCGAAATCAGCTGTGCGAATTTGTGGCCAAATGCTTTGGGAGTCAGCAACACTAACATTTTTCCTGATGGTCTGAAAAGGAGAGTGGATTTGTCATTTTTGAGAACTTTATTTTTCTTCTTCGAAAAAGGTCCCAGGCCTGATTTGAACCCAGGAGATCGCAGGTACAAGATATGCATCATAGCCAACTGGACAGCCTGTCACGAGAAATCCGGTGGCCAGGAGGGTCTGAAAAGTCTCTAAATCTAGCAACAGAGTCACCAAGTTGGCCGACAGAGCTACCGGCTGCAGTGTGTCCTGTCTGTCTCAGGTGACACAGGAAACTCTCGCACAGCCAGATATCACTCACTGCTCAGTTCTCAGGACGAGGCAGAGCTGACTTCCTGGTTGGCTAACGGATTCAATCTGAGACTGGGATTGATTTATCATTCTGCTTGAAGTGATTTTTTAAGTCTTTGTGACGGGTTACACAAGACTTACCAAATTGAAGGCACAATAATCCCAAAACGAATAAGCGTAAATCATTTTGGTGCATCAATGATAACATTTTCTAAGCAGGTAAAATGTAATCTGTGATGGATCACAGATGGAAAGTAAGCTTCCCAACACTTCAGTCAGAGACCACTTACATTAAAACTGGCATTAGTGAATAATAGCCTCATTCCAGCTCGCCCAGGAACCACTCAGCAAATATCCTTGGGACTGGCACTGGTTCCTGGTCCTTCATTGAACAAAATGCTGAATTGGACAGTTATATATATATATATATATATTTTTTTTTTATTACTTTTTTTGTTACAAATTAGAAGTTATATTAGTGACCTGTAAGGATTTGTGTCATCAATTCTATAAATTCTATCAATTTTTGCTGCATCTTTCTTTCTTTCTTTCTTTCTTTTTATTCTTTTCTTTCTTTCTTTCTTTCTCTCTCTCTTTTACATCGTCCGTTAGACGATGTAAAAAGCCTCCCACCAGTTGGACATGGCTGTCTGCAACAAACGATGGCTCAAAAATGACTTCCCTCCACGGAGGGAGACAGACAGAGCGATGCGCCTGTCAACTCACTTCACAGTTTGGCCAATGCACAGGTCAACTTCGGTGCATGAGGTTCAAAGCTCAAGAGAGCAGAAAGAAAAGAAAAGAAAGAAAGAAAGAGGGAAAGAAAGAATACTGACAGACAAGCTGACAGAATGCATTGAAAACTGAAATAGTCCAGTCCATTAAATCCATTTAGATCTACTATTCTACCCTTTAGTTTGTAACACCCATCCCTGGCATCTTGGAGGCTACTAACCTGGAGATATTCCTAGCTTCAGATATCAGGTTTCTACATCTGCTTCTGCTTTTCTTGGGATGGTGCCTCACAAATGACCACTGATCCGTTCCAAACTCTACTTTGTCCTCCAAAGAGAGACACAGAAACAGAGAGAGTGGGTGGAAAAATAATAGAGAGAGACAGAGACAGACAGAGAGAGAGAGACTGAAATGGAGGGAACGTGCATGCATTTGTATTTTGGACTGCAAATATGCCTTGTCTGCAGCATCTAGTGACATACAGCATGTGTGTTGAGGGATTGCAGTGACTTTCTGTGATACATTATTGAAGTGGACAGGCATTCTCCCTCTCCTTGTGGCAGTGGGAGGAACAGACACTGTGGGACGGAGAAGGCCACAGCTCTCAGTTTTAATTAGCCGCACGGGGCTCCCTCCTCCTCCTCCTCCTCCTCCGCTCATGCTCTCCCCTCTTCTCCCTGACAACCCGAAGACCATCAAGGTGAAGTTGGTGCATTTTGCAAGTGCTTCAGTCCGCATTAAGGTGCAGCAAATTCCAAATCTAACTTTTCTGTCACCATCTGTATGCTGTACGCCAATCAGCTAGTTCATATACCACATTAGTGAATGTGTCTGCTTGTGACGCACCTGAAGCTTTCAGGGCAGAATGGTGTGTGTGTGTGTGTGTGTGTGTGTGTGTGTGTTTCAGACAGACCTGATGAGCACATTAGCATTCAGTATAGGTGACAGAGAGCAGGCGGATGCCTATAATGTTTGCAGTCTGCCTCGGTCGTTTGCCTGAATCATTTTCTCTTTTCACTCTCCCCACCTCTTGTTTTATCTTATCTTATCTTCCCTGTTGTTTCCTTATCTTAAGATGGTCAATGGTGTATATTGTGTTGTACTTTATAAACCGTGTTTTTTCCCAGATGCCGTGGCACTTGTGATCAGACAGACAAAACAAAACAAAACAAATCAAAGCTTGTATCCTTATTTAATGTTTGATACTATTGTAAAAATGTTCTAAATATTGTATAAAAGGTACATTGTGCTAAATGTTGTATAAAAGCTATACCTGTGGCATATACTGTGGTATAGCACAACCTCAGGTATGTTATTGCTCAAATATAGAATTAGGATTTGTCCAATATACCAAACTGCTTGAGGTTTTCTGAGAGTAGCACACTCTTCTACCGCCTTCTTTCTTTCTTTTGTTATAACACATTTACGCACGCACGCACACACACACACACACACACACACACACACACACATACATACACACAAATACACACAAACACATCATCCTGTTCTTTCCTTCTTTCTATTCTTTACCCTTGACCAGTTAATTAAAAATAGGAGCTTTCAGTCGCCAGGATCCATGGAGCCTTATTGTCATGGACTGTAGCCATTAAGAATGTAAAAGATCTTCACATTATTTAAATTTCCTTTAGCTTTTGTTTACTCATTATCCACATTTCCCTCAGTGTCAATTTGGGTGTGGAAGAGGAGTGGGTGTTGCCACAGGTCGGAGTTTGGGGAGGTGATGGCATATTGTTCATTTGTTGTTGTACATACTGGATTGTACTTTACTGTAACTGAAAATCAATAAAAACAGAAAAAAACCTCTCCTCTGTTCTTTTCTCCTCTCCTCTCCTCTCACTTCACGTTCTGTTGAACTTGCCTAGTGAAGCTAAACACCCAACAACTTTGACAACTTCAGCATGACCTCAATTTCCTCACAATTAGAATTTCAAATGGTCCTTAATTATGTGAAAGTTGTCAGAAACTTTGAGAGCACTTGGAATAAAATGAGCGTGAGCATCACTCTAATCCTGAGACATTCATCTCACCAAGACAGTATACTCAGCTCTGACACTCATACTCACTGTTTGATTTGAGGAAGGAAAGGAACACTCAACATTACCTCCAGCAGCTTCATGCTGATTTCTTCCAAATTGGATGCCGAGAAATCCGAATGCATCACTCAAGAGACGAATATCAATGAATATTCAGCCTGTCAGAATTTGTCACACAAGTCCTACTCTAGAGCTCTCTTGTATATCATGGATATGATGATAACATAAAAATAATGAATACATTATTTGTTTGATAGACAAGGTAGTATTGAACATGGCAATTTTGTTAGTACAGAATAATGTGATCCTGTCAGAAGGACTTCAAGTTTGGACCCAGAAAAAAACCCCTCCTAAATCAAGCACCATAGATAAAATACAGTTGTAATGCTAGAATGCTAAGATGGATCCTTGTGCAACAGACTCACAGCAGTGACTTGCCTTAAATGCAACAGCTTGCATTAACTGTTACTACTCTTATCCAAGATCGATACCCCAATCATGTCATCAACATCGTTACATTCTTTGTAGACCCACTATGATAAGCTAATCAATATGTGACCAGAGCCATCACAGAGAAATGCTACTACTGCCCTAATCCATACTTAACTGTGTATCAGACAGGGGCCAAGGGATAAGTGTTTTCTTTAAACTGCAATCAGATAACAGGAGGGAGCTAAGGACAGCTTACGAGGGCCTAGCTTCCTCTGAAATTCAAATGGTCATGACAAAAAACAGTAGAGCTGATACAGTAGTTTATATGTAAAATGTAGGTGGGGATTTACAGAGATACTTAAGCTTAATGGGAGGATATAATGTTTCTGAAAACCAAGTGAGGGGCTCTGAAGACCAGGGGGGAGTAAAGGGACTTATGTTAAACAGTAGGATTTCACTTGCATTCCAAGGGGCTTGGAGCCTGCTAGCAGGGCATGTCTTTAAATTGGAGGGAAAGGGCAGAGGGAAGATGGAACCATGTGTAGTAGGAACACTTGTTTCAATGTCAATGCAGTACTCCCTCTTAGTTCACGACACACCCCCACAGCATTAGATTGACTCCTCCCTGGTCCAGCCCTCCAATTACCTTGTCAGGGTATTTAAGGCAGCTGTGGCATCACGGCAGCCTTTCCTTTTCTCTGCCTGTTGGTTGCCATATTGGCCCCTCTTGTGACTCTGAGATAGGTGATGCAGTCATGAGGTTGTTTAAGGTTTTTTTTTTATGTACCCAATGACTGAGTTTTATTTTGTTTGTAATACTCTCTTGTCTACCTGGTCGTACTGGTGTCGGCTGGCTGAGATTTGTGACTTAAGTTCTTGTCTGCCCTTGGGTGCTGTGGATGCTTACCACCCTGAGTCTGCTTAGCCAACGCACATTTTGTCAAGGTACTGGTCACTGTAGTTAGGGGTCTCTATCAGTTGCTGTTTTGCCTCTATAGTTAGTGTATTTACTGTGTATGTGTGTTGACTTGCTTGTTTTTATCTTGTTCTTTCTTTCAACTTTATTGTCATGTGTATTAAAATACAATGAAATACTTGTGCTCTGGCTCTCTCTGCATTAACACAAAGGGCACACCATCACAAAACCAACAAAAAAGAGAAAGACACTACAGACCTACATAGACTATGTACACAATGCACTCGTATGTATACATTATATACACAATATACAGTACACGATAACATTACATACTATAAAACAACAGTGTGCGGTGCATATGGGTGCGTCAGCTGTTCAGCAACCTGACTGCCTGTGGAAAGAAACTGTTACTGAGACGGGTGGTGTGTGATTTGATGCTCCGGTAACATTTTTTAGATGGAAGGAGCGAGAACAGAACATGAGCGGGGTGGCTGGTGTCCTTAATGATGTTTTGGGCTTTCCTTTTGCAGCGAGTGGTGTAGATGTTATGAAGTTGTGGTAGTTCTGTGCCAATGATTTTTGCTGCTCTCTTTACAGTCCTTTGTAGCAGTCTGCAGTCCTGAGCAGTCAGCTTGCCACACTGTGATACAGCCTGTCAGAACACTCTCTATGGTACAGCGATAAAAGTTCACACGAGCTTTGGGACTCATGCCAAAACTCTTGAGACGCCTCAGAAAGTACAGTCTCTGCTGTGCTTTCTTGAGGATGCAATTGGTGTTAAGAGACCATGTGATGGTGTCTACGATGTGTATACCAAGAAATCTAAAACTATCAACAATTTCAACAGATGACCCATTGATGGAAATAGGAATGTGATTTTCTCTGATCTTTCTGAAGTCAACAATGATTTCTTTTGTCTTATTGACATTTAGAGAGAGGTTGTTATCATGGCACCATATGGTTAGATCTTCCATCGCTTATTAGTTGGTGTCATCTGTGAATTTTATGATGCTGTTGTTGTCATATTTGGCAACACAGTCATGTGTAAACAGACTGTACAATAGGGGACTGAGACAGCAGCCCTGAGGCGCGCCGGTCCTAAGAACTAATGTAGATGTGTAGTGTGTAGCGTGTTTTACCTATTCTCACAGTCTGGGGCCTGCCTGTCAGGAAATCAAATAGCCAATTACAGATAGAGTTGCCCAGACCAAGACCTCTGAGTTTCAACACCAGTTTGGATGGTACAATTGTATTAAAAGCAGAGCTATAATCAATAAACAACATTCTGACATAGGTATTTTTCTTTTCAAGGTGTAGTAAAGCAGTATGCAGAGCAAGTGAGATAGCGTCATCTACAGATCTATTAGAACAGTAGGCAAACTGTAATGGGTCAAGGGTAGCAGGAATGTTACATTTTATGTATGATATAACCAATCTTTCCAGGCACTTCATAATAACAGAGGTCAAAGCAACAGATCGATAATCATTAAGGCAAGAGACGGGTGTTTTCTTAGGTACAGGCACAATGGTGGTTTCCTTAAAACACAATGGAACCACACACAATGACAGGGACAAGTTAAAAATGTCAGTAAAAACCTGAGATAGCTGAGTGTAGCATGTCTTGAGGACACGGGAAAGGATGCCGTCTGGGCCAGCAGCTTTACGAACCTTAACCCTTTTAAAAGTTTTACTCAGGTCAGCCTCTGTCACCTGTAGATCCATTACATCGGGTGGGCACTGTGCTGCTGTCACTGGGTCCAAGTTGTGAGCTTCAAAGCGGGCGTAACAGTTGTTAAGCTCGTCCGGGAGAGAGGCAGAGGTGTTGGTAGCCACACTGGGCTTAGATTTGTACTCCGTAATCGCCTGCAGCCCCCTCCACATGCACCGCGAGTCACAGCCACTGTAGTTATTTTCCAGTTTGTCCCTATATTGTCTTTTAGCGGCTTTGATGGCTCTCTGTAGGTCATACCTGGATTTTTTGTAGCATTCCTTGTCCCCCGATTTAAAAGCAGTGGTGCGCGTAATCCGTACTGGGATACAGTTATCCACACAGAATCTAACATAGCCAGTAACCGATTCAGCATATTCATCCAAACTCGAGGCTGAATCCTTAAAGATTGACCAGTCTGTTGATTCAAAGCATCCCTGAAGTTTGGATTCGTGTTCTGTAGTCCAGCACTGTACTGTCCTCACAGTGGGCTGCACGCACTTCACTTTCTGCTTGTAGGTGGGAAGCAAGAGCACTGACAGGTGGTCGGATTTCCCAAAGTGAGGTTGTGGGATAGCCCTGTAAACTGCCTTGATCGTGGAGTAACAGTGGTCGAGAGTCTTATTGCCTCTGGTTGGGCAGTTGACATGTTGGTAAAATTTTGGTAGCACAGATTTCAGGTTACAGTGGTTAAAGTCCCCTGCCACAATTGAAATGGCCTCAGGGTGCAAGTTCTCCTGCCTGCTAATGGCTCCATACAGTTTGTCCAGCACTGCTGCTGCTTAGCTTGCGGCGGTATATAGACAGCAGTTAACAACACGCAGGGGAATTCCCTTGGGAGATACAATGGTCTGAACCTTATTGTTAGTTGTTCCAACACTGGCGAACAGGACTGAGAGACTATTTCCACATCAGTGCACCATGAATTGTTAATAAAGAATTATAAACCGGGTAGCTCAAATCAAGCAATCTGATTGGTTCATAGCCGTGGTATATTAACCATATACCATGGCGTCTAATTCCTTTGTGCAATTCAGTATCACTCCGCATCTGAGAAAAAAAACGTTTGCCTAACAAACTACGATAGTTAGCTAGCTAACAAACAAAGTCATCTAGCTAACGAAATGGAAACATTTAAGGTTAACTTCGACCTCCGGGGTGGCCTAACTATGGAGGAGTGGATTGAGCAGTGCCTGTCTCCAGAAAAAAATCCACCTGCTAAACGACATGCAGAGCTACGTAAAGAGGATAGTTTCTGAATGCGGGTCTTGACACGAGAGAGATTATGGCCGTAGGTGGCCACAAGTGCGAAACCTCTCTCCAGAGCTATTGGCAACCGAAACTCGGGGACCGGAGAAAGTGGAGCAACATCCTCGCCACGCCAAGCAACACACCTCCACCTAACGAAACATGCAAGCCTGGTACAAGCAGTTTTCAAAGTCATCCTACTGACGCTGGACAGTTTTTCAGTGGTTGCACAATAAATGGCAACATACAAATTAATGTAAATAAATAGCCAAATAATGAAATCAGTATAACACTAGCCTGTGATGAAAAAAGAAATATGCTAGCTGCTAGTGTGTACGTTGCATAGCAACCGCCTCGCACTATGTGCGGGCAGTCAGGAGGGCCTATTTTATTTTGAACATTATTATTTATTAATAAAAACTATTTAAATTGTAGTGTGTCACTTTCATATTGCCATACTTGGTAACCGTTTTATAAAAGCAATAGCTCACTTCAGGCCGTGGTATATGGTTATTATATCACAGCTAAGGGGCGTTGTTCGGCCCGACGCGAAGCGGAGTATATAATAACCATATACCACGGCCTGTCGTGAGCTATTGCTTAAGCATACACCACCTCCCTTTGCCTTGCCAGTAATCGTCATGGAACGGTCCGTGCTGTGCACAGGAAAACCCTTCGGTTGTATAGCCCTATCAGGTGTATTAGGGCCCAGCCAAAACACACAACAGTCCTTCATGTCCCTTTGAGAGCTGATTCGGCAGTGAAGTTCGTCCAGCTTGTTGTCGAGGGACTGGATGTTGGCCAGCAGTATGCTGGGAATCGGGGGCCGAGTGGGACGCCGTCGTAGCCTCACCAGGACGCCACCTCGTTTACCTCCGGCAGCACTGTCTGCGGCCATTACTCCATGGTGGTACCTGTTTGTTGTAGGCAATCTCTTTCGGTAAGTCCCGCGGCTTCCAGCTGTTGGGAACATCTAATCTTATGTCCAGTAAAGTCTGGCGGTCATAGACAGTTGTGCAAGACGCGTTTTGTGCAAAGAAAGTGACATATAACACGAAAACAAACAAACAAGGCGAGAGCAGCTCGTAGCGAGTCGCCATAGTACGGCGCATTCTTGCCAGTTGTGTCTGGTACTTTTAGTGTGAGCCAACTGGTTTGTTTACTAATGACCCTTTTTATATTTTGCTCGAGTAATTTAATATTTTTGTTATCTCCCTATAGTGGAGCAGAGTGCTGGCTTGTTGGGGAGGCTAGACACCCTTGGCTTGTAATGGTAAAAGAGCACTGGGACACTGTTTTTCACCTGTTTGCTGTGATTGCTGGAATATTAGGTTCTATCTGGGTAGAATGCAGTTCTAAGGTATTTAGCCTCAAAGATGTGACATATCATCTGGCAAAACTGTCATGTACGTACTATCTTTTTAAATATTTAACCCCAAAAGCTTCTTTAAAAAAGAAACACCACACAAGCCAAAAGTAACATTCAAAGATCATGAATATGTGGATAACTCAATTTTGATTAAAGGGCAAATCAACACTTAATCACGTAAGGCAGAAAAGTGTTGCTGCACTGCTCTCTATGGGTTGAAACTTCAAGCATGTTGCACTTTTGGCCACACCCCGTTCAGTGATGTCAGAGCAGGTGTTTTGCCTTTGACAGCTGATGCAAAACACCTGATTTGACATCACTGATTGGGGTGTGGCCAGAAGTGCAACATGCTTGAAGAGCAGTGCAACAACACTTTTCTGCCTTCTGTGATGTAGTTTTGCCGTTTTAAAAAAAGTAAAATAGAACCTTATCATTCTGAGCTCTCAAAATATCATCCAAAGTCACAAATGTGGCTGAAATGAAGTCACTTTTATCCTTGTATTGCTTATAGATAACTGCAGTGGTTTTTGCCTTGGGCCCTTGAAGATATGAAATCACCTGTAGCCTATGATTTTTAGAAAGGCCATGACATTTTCGGAATCACCATGGCCAGCAAGCACCACACACACACACACACACACACACACACACACACACACACACACAAAACACAAAACACAAAATGACAACTGAAACTGGCAGTAGCATTTCAACAAAGAGGAGTAAAGTGATTTGAATCACAGTCTCATTTTCTTCTGCTGTACATCTGTGCTGGATAATGACTCAACCAGCAGGCCATTTATAAAGGTCAGCAGTAGCCATCGCACCTTGTACTCAGACAAGCCTGTCAAATCTTGAGTGCCATTCCACCTCTCTCCTATCCCACACCCTGACTCCAGTGACGCAGTCGCCCCCTGTGTCGCCCACTGGCAACCCATATTTGGCATGACATCACATCATAGCCACTCAATACCGCCGCAGGGATGCACATTGCTTTCGTTCCAACTGGTGTGCAGCATGTGAACATCTGCAAAACGGAACTCACTTGTCTTCCATTCAATGCAAAATATGCCTCAATTGTATGTTCTTTTGAATACAGAAACAGTCAAGTCGTAACAATTCATTTGCTGCCTTTTCAGATGTCAAGCTACTTATAGTATCTCTCTTTTATCCCAGAACACAAATGCTCAACTTTCATTTGTTAGCTTCCACTGACACATGAACCTTCACAGACTGACTGAGTTGATTTAGTGAGAGTAGAAACCCATCCTCAAGTCCCTGCCCTGCCCCTGTTTATCTTAACGACTTTGCTGCAAAAAGAGGCTATATCGACAAACACGCCTCTTGCTTCTATATAAAGCAAGGTGTGATTAGTTTCCTGGTGTCTGGATTACATCCTCCCAGAGTGCACTAGAATATTGATGATAGGATGCGTGCCACGCTCAACATTATCATTCGCCTAAAATTGAAGATTGATTTCCTGGAAGCGGTATTGTAGGCTACCTGTTGAACGGGTGTCAACAAACGTTTCTGGTATTATGTGGACTGTGTTGGAATGGAACAAAATGAGATGGATCAAAACTAAACAAAAAAAACCCCAAAACAACAACAACAGACAAACAAACACCACAAATGATGAAAAAAAGATTAATGCTGGCCATATAATTGTATCAACATTCATGAATGTCCCGTATACCTGTAATGAAGCAACTTATTAAGGCATTATGATTATAATCTGGTGTTAAAATGTTACCGTTATTTTTCAACCACTCTTTGGCAGTCAGGTTTGGTCATCTGGGTCTTTAAATAAAATACATCATGAGCCTTATATATGACTTTTGATACTATACTGTCCCTTTCTTTGAAGATCTTTTTTTTTTTTGGCATATAGTATTGGCATATTTTCACAACAGAGAGATACAAAAAGGATGCAGCAAAAGTCCCTGGCCGGATTTTAACCCAAAACATCACATGTGCATAATAAGCACCTTAGCCAACTGAGCCACCAGAACTCCCCACTCTTCCTACCAGTTTATGCATGTATACAGGTTTTTTTTTTTTTTGATGAAAGTAAAACCTTTGCAAGTTAATCACAGTAAGAGGCACATATAGCCACCCTATGTGATATCTAACTGTGGAGGCTGCTCTTTGGGGTTAATTCATTTTGTACACACAGTCGGGACATATGACACATTTTACAGATGCTACCTCCTCCCATCGTCTGATAATGACATTGAGAACATGCACGTGTTTTGCACATTGTCATTTTTCTGTACATATATCACCTGTATCTATAAAGTGAATATATTGACAAGATGTATAGTTTTTCACAATGCACTTCTGTATACTTGTGAATACAATACACATCATTGCACATCATATATTTGCTGTTAATTCACACATCTGTTTTCTTCAGATTCCCATATCATTCTCACGTTCTATATTGCATATATAGTGATCTAGTTTCAACAATTTCCCAATTATTTTGCATAGCATATATTTCATATTTTTTATATTTTGTATATTTGTATATTGATTGTGCATGCTTATATAACCTCACTTGCTGTATACTTATTTCTATTCTGTTTTTTTTTACTGTATCCTATCTTCTGTTGGTGATGCAAACAATATGCACCATAATCTCAAAGCAGAACAACAATGGTAGCTATGGAGCACCATGGTGTTAGTTGTCTTTGCAGTCACAGGTATGTTTTATAGAAGAAGTGGAAGGTCTCACCATATTAAATGGAGAACAAATGACTGCACAAAATCACCTTACAGATAGTTGATCAACATTATCGACATGATAGTAAAATGTCTACACATAAATTTAAGGAATTTTAAAATCTTACAATGTGCAGTAGATTTTCATGACAACAACTGATCCTGTACGTGTGCCCACTGATTGGTTTGACTCTCTACCATAAGGCTGCAACAACAAGGAGAAAATTGCTGCTGTGGGAAAGTAAAATGGTGGCCAGATGTGCCTTGTGCTGTGATTACCACACAAGAGCTACTCTGGTTCAAAAGGCTAATAATGCCTTTGCTGGAAAAAGGGAATTTGCCTGGAGCTTATAATCTTCATCGGTACCATGGACCAATATATTTCTGGATTGTGTCTTTTCTGTGGTTTGGTCATTTTGGAGATTGACTCTACACATGATTAAAAGAGATAAAATCTTATCCTGACCCTTGCAAAACCTATTTACCTGCAAGGGTATTTTGAAAATGCCATAGCCCCCTTTTTAAACTGCTCTAATGAAGAAAAATATACTGAATTTTAAAATGTTCTAGCGTCTACTGAAACATAAAATAATTAATTTAGGCAGTCCTTTGGGTTTATGTGCAATGAACCATGCCCTCGTTAATGACCTTCTAGTGCCAAAGACAAAAATTGCTGGAAGTGTTAACAGGCAAATAAGAGCTGGGGCTTAACGCAGCTCTGAGCTGCAGTGTCATTGTTGCTTTTTCTATTGCTTGTTGAAAGCAAATAAATGAGAGGGACAGAGCAACTCCACACCTGCCCACATATAGAAACGCCTCTGGGCTTTGTTGAATAATGAGACCAATTTCTTGCACATGAGATTCATAATTATGAGGAAATTACAAAGTCCAATAAATTGTTTGTGTGTGTGTGTGTGTGTGTGTGTGTGTGTGTGTGTGTGTATTTATGTATATATACAGTATATGCGGCATTCAGTAATGATCTACATTGTGTATATTCCTATGATCCATTATTTAGAAAAATGACAATCTTCTATTACACTGCAGTGTGGTAATTTCTCAGAATCACCAGAAAGCTTAAAATAGTTCCAATGCAATGTCCTCCTTTTCTGCTTGATAACAGATACTGCTCCTATATCCTTTCACCTGACTTTGGGGTAGATGGAACAAAAGCAGCGTGACCACAAACACAGAGGAAACTTATAGCGAGGGCCCAGCAATGCAGAAAGGACAGAATGTGTTTCTACCCCTACACCCGCAAGAGGCTGCCGCAGAAACAAGTTGTCAGTAAACACACTGGGGATGAGGGCTGCAGAGGAGGAGAGGGCCTGGGAGAGATGGTGAGAATATACAGAGAGCAAGAAATGAAAGAGAGAGAAAGCGAGGGCCGGCGGCAAAGAGAGAAAGTAGCAGTAGAGGAAAAATAAATGAAGAAGTCGAGAGGGTGACGAGCGACAGAGAGAGAGAGAAGGGGTGGAGAGGACAATCAAGATAGAAAAATGAGGAGGGCATTAGACAACAAAGGACTTGGAGCATGACTCAAGTTAATTCAGTTTTGTATATATTTATTTATTAAGCTTCAACAATGAATGTGAAATGCTGTTGATGTTTCACAAGTGATAAGATCACTGGCATATTTCAAAATCATAGATGCCACTGTGACCTAAATAAATCACTTTGCTCTGCAGTTAATTGAAGAGAAAACTTAAGATATGGCAAAGGTAATATTCAAAGACCACATGGATGGATTGTGTGTTCTTGCCAATTCATACCCACACAAGGTGCATACATTTCAATCCTTTGTGCACTTTATCAAAGCTAATTCTCAATTAATAAACCGTTTCTTTTTTTTTCAAAAACCTTGATCATGTACAATGCGCCTGCGCTCCATTTCTAAAACAAAAAAAAAAGTCAGAAACATGAATTTGAAATACACTAAGTGCACAAAATATTAGGGCCACCCACCTTTTTTGCACAATATGTATGTCTTGAGGCCTAAACCTTTTTTTCCCCTCTTCATCCACATTACTCCTTCATGGCTGAAGTCAATTTAATAGATAAAATCAATAAGGGATCATAGCTTTCAGCTGGTTTCCACTAGTCAGCAGGTGGTCCTAATGTTTTGTATACTCAGTGTATGTCTTGTAAAGCTAAATGCCCAACAACTGTGACAAGTTCAGCATTACCTCAAAACAATTTACAGTACATATGAACACAGCAAAAAGTAAATATGTGTTTATTGATTTCTCTTAAGTCATTTTGTTCAACTAATTAAACAATTTGCAATCCACACAGTGTTTTGATAAGGTGGCATTTATGAGAGTAACATCAGGCTTGTAGTAAATAACCACTATGTGAAAGCTTGGAATAGAATGTTAATCTGAAGAAAAAAACAAAACAAGCCAACAACAACAACAAATAAAAAATACAAGTTCATTGGGCTACTTATAACTGTGTCTCCCTTAGTTTTCAGACAGATTTGTTTCTTCGAATTCCCCTGGCAGGCCTTTGTGCCCAAGTCTTACCACATAATTCATCCCAATCAGCAATTTTGAGCCAGTGTTGTACTGTCCTGGATCATTGGAACAACAAAATTGTTACGTTTGCCTCTTGTTCCTCTTGCTTTCATAATAAAACTTATTTAACTTCCTAAAATATATATATATATCTATATATATATATATATATTGAACCTAAATTGTTCTATTTTGAGAGACCTTAATTGTCAACCATAGAGCTGCCACTGTTTTGTTTGGACTGGAAATTACCTTAAAGTGCCTCAGTCTGAAACATAAACCTGCCATAATATTGATCTATTGCAATGATAATAAACATCAATAGTCCACTCATTGGAGAGATCTAAAAACTGAAACATATATTGTCACCATACACATAAAAGAACATTGTTTCATGCAGGCACATTTCAACAGCCCCAGGTTGTATTGTATTTGTTAACGCAGTGTGAGCATGCGGAGCAGACTTGATCATTTATCATTATTCTTAATGTCTCCTTTAATGGAATTATACTGTTAGCCTATCTTTAGTTAACTTCTTAAAAGTATTTAATGGAATACAGGACTCTATATTCAGAATTAACAATTATTTTAAAATTCACAGTACAAAGAAATCCCTTGCTTCTTGTAAGAAATCCATGTCTCCACAGGTCCGTCTTCAGTTGGCAGTTTTTCAAACACCTCGTGCTGAAACTCACCATAGACATTGTTGAGACAGTCAGTGTTTGGCTCAAGTTACAACTATGGAGATGCGCAGTATTGCCCAGCACCTTCTCCATAATGTTGGTATCAAATGTCAAAGGTCATTGTCACTGTCAGGTGAAAGGTGAGACAGGATGAGTTACAAAGGTATGTTCCTGAAGTCTAAAAATAATCCTTTACTTCACCACGGCCTCCACTCCATCGTCACCTCGTAACAGATTTGGAGTTTCAATAATGGGGAGAGAAGAGATGTGTTGAATCCAATGGAGTACGGTGCTTGGGTGTATTGTACTGTTTCAAGGCATTTTTCACAGATTCATGACATTGAAATCAAAATGTCACAAATAAAGCCCATCAAGAATAGCAAGTCACGCTTCTCACCAAAAGAAACATGACTGTCATGACCATCAAACAATATATTGTCCAGCCTCACAGTAACCAACAGTACAGTGGTTACTGTAGTTGCAGCAGAACAAAATGTATATTTAAAATCTTAGTGACTGTATTGCACTGAAATCATACAGCATTATGATAAAGTCATGCTTAGCTTCGTACAAAGAAACCGGGTATCGGTAAAATGAAATAAAGAGCAAAACGAAAATACTGAACTGTGTGATGAATGCTGTACTTAATTTTCTCTCCTACTTCGCTCCAGTCCTCTGGTCTTCTCTAGAAATGTCCCAGTCAGAGAGGATGAATGGTGGAAGAAAGGCAGGAAAGGTTCAGGCATAAAAGCTCAGTAGTAGATGGTGGGCCAGCTCGGAAACTCATAGTGTTGACTGGTTGTTCACTGCTGTTTCTGAAGGCAAAAGCTCTGTCTTGATGTTCCCACAAGCCTCCATCTGGATACGCTGCTGAGATGCAACAGACAGAAGGGATTAAGGATAAACAATCTGGCAAAAGGGAAACAGTATATTTGGTTGGTCTGCAACAGAGAAAACTTTGCCCAAACTCATTTTACAAGCTCTCATTTTAAAGAAAAATGTTTGTGTTGATGTTTAATAAACTCAGGGTTCATTTCTCCCTGATCTGCCATGACAAGTGGGCTTAAGCACTCAAGATCTCATTTTAACACTGGAGAAAGGAAGACATTAAGGAGACATACAAAGAAATACATTGAGCTCTGTGAGAGAGATGGCTGATGGCATTCACCCCCACTCAACCGCACTAGCACACACACACACACACACACACACACACACACACACACACACACACACACACACACACACACACACACACACACACACACAAGGCATAGTCACAGTCGGCACCATGTATACAGCATCAGAAATACAAACTGTTCAAAGCATCAATGGCTGAAATTTGGATTAAGGGGCATTCTTCACATATAGACAGTGCAGACAAAATGTCATGGTGGAGATGCATCTGCTAAAGCAGGGATTCTCAACCTTTTTCATATCAAGGACCCTAATTTAGTACACATCAGAGCCACAGACCCCTAACTTGATGAGAATATTTTTATTGTTAGATATGACTTTGTTCAGAATTCCATGACTATCTGTATTGTAGATAGAGCGATAACAGTGAAACTATGATCAAAACAGTCATTCTTCTACATACTCTAATTGTGTTAACTTCTTGTAAATTAAATAATGCTGAAGTTTAACAATTCATCAATTTGCTGGGGAGCCCCTGGAACCCCCTCAAGGACCCCTGGCGGTCCCCGGACCCCACGTTGAGAATCACTGTGCTAAAAGATTAGCTTATCAGAAGGAAGAACTGCCAACTGCACAGACCATAGCTGCTGTAAAGTGCCAAGGAAAATAGCTGAATGCCTCATGAGAACGTATCTCTTTATTCATAAATTACATGGATTCTTTTTTCTACAGTACCTGGCCGCTCTGCGTGTTTCCATTCTGCATGTGACTCCTGGGTGAGAAGAGAGGATTATGGTTTGCTGTTTTCTCCTGGGGTGCAGTCTGTCTTCCTCCCGCCAGGTCTATGGCACCAACGCCATTGGCCTTGTGGAAGCAGAGCACCTTCCGGAAGCTCTGCTTGAAGTTGTCAGAGAGGAAACCATAGAGGAGCGGGTTGGCGCAGGAGTTGACGTAGGTGAGGATAACCAGGAAGAAGTAGACTGTGGCAGTGGCATTGTTCTCAGGGATGATATACACCAGGTTCACCATGTTGGTGAGGAAGAAGGGCAGCCAGCAAAGTACAAACACCAACACGATGATCACCACCATGCGTGTCACCTTGCGCTCCGACTTACGCCGCTTAGTCAGGCCCACCCGTACACCCGCTGACCTCACCTGAAATGGAGATGGCTGATTTAATAAATTTGATTATGAAAGCAAAAAGTCAAGAGACAAGTCACACATAGAAGTAGAGACCAAAGGCCAGAAACACCTACACTGGCCCAATTTAATATGTACTCAATGTCTCAACACACCCAGTAGTTTCAGTGTCATTATCACTTATAAAATGTCTACATTTAACTGGCGAAGGTCGAGTGATGTAGGACCAGGCACAGGTAACATAACATAGCCAGAATCCAAACCAGTACCTTGATGACAATGAGCAGGTAACAGAGGCAGATGACAAGTAGGGGACCAAAGAAGCCCAGGATGGATGTGTACAGGATGAAGGCAGTGGACCACAGGTTCTGGGGCTCAGGCCAGCTCATGTTGCAGGAATAGAACATGTCCTGTACATCTGAGTAGATGGTGACCGGCAGCACCACCAGGAAGGACACCACCCACACCATGCCATTAAACACCTTGGCCACCTGCGGCCTCCGCCACTTGGCGCTGCGAATGGGATGTACCACAGCCAGGTAGCGGTCGATGCTCATCACCGTCAGGCAAAAGGTGGAGGTGAACTGGCTCATGGCATCGGCAGTCATGCACACCTTGCAGAGGAACTCACCGTACGGCCAGTAGGAGAGCACACTCTGGGTGCCCAGGAAGGGAATTCCCAGGATGTAGAGTTCATCAGCCAAGGCTAAGTTGAGGATGTACATATTAGTAACTGTCTTCATCTTGGCATAGCGAACCACCACATAGATGACCAGCGTGTTACCCAGAAGACCCACGATGAAGACAGTGATGTAGATGACAGCGGTGGCCACCGTGCCACTACCGGAGAAGGGGATTGCCTCTTTTGACATGTGTGTCAAATTGGTGGCAGTGGTGTCGCCTATAGGGTAAGGCGTGGAGGAAGACAAGTTGACATCCTCAGCCACCGATGACCAATTGTAGTCATTCATCTTGGAGGAGGTAGGGCCGGGAGTTTGGCGTCCTTTTGGATTACAGTAGGAAAGAGCTCATAAGGGAAAAGACAGACACAAATTGAACATGATTATATGGAACACTCAATAATAAGAGAAAGTAAACTTTGTTCCATGCAAGGAAAGTAATATAATAATGTCCTAATGTTCTGTTTTATTCTGTGTCAGAACAGTTCTGCTGTGTCCAACTGTTGCACTCTATACACTCACAACAGCACATGGAGGTTCTCTGGGCAAGAAGCCAATATTTACCAAGAGAGGGGAGAAAATTTCCATTGAATCGTCTGGGCATATGGCCAACCTGCCATTTCTCTTAATGGGAAGGTGCACTTTAGAAGAAGATGGTATTGGTTAAACAGGTTTCAAGTACTGCCCCTGCCTTGGGTTAGTAGTCTATAATGGAAGGACAGAGACAGAAACAACCACCTGCAGACAAGTGGCAGGCGCACCCTTGAAGAGTTAGAGTGCTAGAGTAGTTTCTAACACAAATTATGACTGTCACATTTTTTGTTGCCTCCCATACCAGTAGCTATACAAATGCAAATTTCCACTTGCATAATAAATAAAGATGCATTATACATTACAGGGAGTAGCCTGAAAAGAGAGCAATGGCTAATTGTCACCTGCAGTCTAATAAGAGATGAATGGTTTGTTGCCATCAATTTCAGGAAGCTTTGTGAGAGTGGCCTTCTATGCACTCACACCTGGTGCCGCGTAGGTGACCTTATAATTGTCAGTTGTTGGATGTGGCAACCTGTGGCTGTGAAAATCTGTTGCACAAATAATTGGTTTGACGTGCAGATTCATTGAACCGCGCTCCAAAACACTGGAGTGACGCGCAGCCCGCAGCCTGTTGTTGAGAACACAAACACTTGTGATGCCCGAGTCCCCTTCAGGCTGGGGCTTGACATTTCTGTCCACGAAACCTGCAAGGTGTCTATAATAAATCTAGCCAACAGTTATGAGAGCCATTTAAAAGTGTTCTTCTAATTTCTGGCTCATTACATCTGAATGGCATTGCATATACCTACCCCAATAAATGCCAATAAAATGTGTATTCTGCGGAATATTTCTAGCAAATAAGGACTGGACTGCGTTGCGTGAAATCAGTTTTGCATATTGGCTTTATATGAAAAATCAATACTAATAGTCTAGTTTTTTCCTAACAATTACACCTACCGACAACTATAAATTTATCATGAAACTAATGTAGACCATTAGGCTAGAAGACTGTTTTTTCTACGTGAACGATCAGTAGTTTGTTGGTCATACTGATTTTCCCGTCCTCTATTGGGCAATAACCCGAAACACAGCGTTTTGAAAAAAAAAAAAAAAAAAAAAAAAAACTGAAAAAAAAATCTCAATCTTGCGCTGGTCCGATTAATCGCTTTAAAAAAAGTCAGAGTTGAAAATTGTATTGGTGCTAATATCCTTACTTTTAATTTAATTTAATTTCATCAAGACTTTATATCAGTAAAAGCTTGGGAACATTCATAGGTGGGATTCAATTTACCTGCGCGCTCCTGTGCGCCTTATTCCCTCTCCATGGTACTTAACCGTTGGCGTGGTGCGCGTCTCCAGTAACAGTCAACATGCGATTTTGGGAACAAAAACTTTTTCTAACGTCAAAATCCACTCTCTCGCCGGTTCCTTTTTCCACTCTCTCGCCGGTTCCTTTTTCCTCTTCACTTCTAAGAGACACCACCTCACACTTGGATATGCATCTTCAGACATTTTCTTGATGTCAGCTCGCACAAAGTCCCATAGTCAGACGCACAACTGACTGAGCATTATTTTTTGCAATTCGCCTACAAGTTTTGTTTATCTCAATTTAAAGTAATTAGCAAGCAAATCCCAAGAGAAAAGTCCTTTGTGAGCTGTGGAGGGGTCCGGGACACTCATTCGGCATTCGGACATGTAGAGCTTCGATGGGCTGCGAGGAGACTATTTATGCCTGGAAAAACGTCACCACGCCTTTGGATGTGCAAGTCCCACCCATAGATAGTTATGTGATCACAGCCAGATACATTGTTGGGGCAAAAAGCACATAGCTCTCTGTCTCATTTTGTATATTCATCAATGAATGTGATCCTAACATTTCGCCTAGAATAGATTAACACATAACTTAGTTCATGGTATACCTACACATAATATTTTCCAGTGTTAATAAGTGCTAATTTTTCAGTGACAATTATTTGGAGTTGACAAGTGTTGACTGGAGTGTTGTTTGTTCACTCATAGAGCTGATATGACTCTGGGGCGGCTGTTCAAAACTAACAGTGTTAAATTACTTCTGATAGGTGTGCACTTATAAAAACACTGGCATAGCGTTGATTTTTACACTCATAGGGCTCTATTTTCGTGACGGCCAATTCGATTTTGATATAAATCCCTCAAGCAGGAAAAATAAGATAAAACATTTTTCATTCATTCTAACTACATACACATGTGGCTGTGGTGTGAATGGCTCTTCGCCTAACATCGTTGAACTGTTTCTTACATTGGGTAACACTGATACATATAGTATACGCCTACTTATACATAGTGGTTATTGATTTGAACACCTCAAAATAACTGTTGTTGCATTTCAATCATAAGTAGAGCAAGGGAATGGCTCATATTTGCTGTCAGGCTTTCAGGCTTGAAATGAGACACACAGGTGTGTACAGAATAAATATTGCTGTACTTTGCTTTGTACTTTGTTTTGCTGCTGTGTTTCCCACTGAAGGAATCTATCTATCTATCTATCTATCTATCTAGAAAGTGACCCTCCATATCTAAAGGACACCAATCACACTGGAGGTAAAGAATCGACTCAATTCCCCCCATGTAACTCACCTTGATACTCTTCTTGTGTGTGTGTGTGTGTGTGTGTGTGTGTGCGTGTGTGTGTGTGTGTGTGTGTGTGTGTGTGTGTGGAAATAGAGCAATACCCAGATCCAGCCTGGGGAATAAATTACCTTGATGGCGGCCCGGGGCGCCTGAGTGGACGGGTGGTGAGAAGTGTGGGTGAAACGGAAAAAACGGAAGGAGGGTGGATGAAACGGGAGGGGTGAGGGCGAGATTTGATGGTAATTGTCTGGGAACGCTGCCTACTTTTAATCCATTAGCTTCAGGTTGTTGTCATCCAGGTCAGTGCAGCGTTAACAACCCCGAAGAATAGACTGCCACACATACTGACACACTCACACAGTTGTTGCATCAGAGGAGGGAACAGGCACAGTAGGGCAAATGTGTGTGTGTGTGTGTGTGTGTGTGTGTATGTGTGTGTGTCTGTGCATCTTGTACCTGTACCTGTATATTTGTATAATGTGCGAGTTTGTGTGTGTACAGTATGTACTCCATTCTTTCATTTTCACTCGGTCCAACCTGTTAAAGGGGGTTAAGAAAGGGCATTAGGAAGTTGATGACGTCTTTTACCTTATTGGCCTTGTTTGACCCGTCCTAACCCAGCCAAATGGACAGATTTATGAGGAGTCCGAGTATAAACAGTAAATGCTGTCACACAGCTGTGTATGGAGGCTTGCCCTGCAGGGAGAGAGGTGTCTAGTGACACTCAGGATGCCAGGATAATGATCTGGCCCATTTACACTCTCAAGTGCGGGCATTGCCAGTTCTCATTTTCAAGGTTATTGTGCCAAGACAGGAGTTGACATCTACTTTTTCAGGAAAAACTTTTGCAGCCACAAAAAATTTTCACTTGTCCTACAGATGAACTTATTTGTCCAAATTGGAAAACGATTTCCATGTACAGCAAAAACAAACAATTTGTATATACATTGCGACCATTTTTGTAATTGAATAAGTCAGTAAAACCTGTCGGCATTACAGAAAATATATCAATTGTAAAAAAATCATAACACTCAGAGGTAAAGATAACAATTAAACAGAGCAGAATTAGAGAATTCCATCTGTATCATTTTTCTTTTTCTTTTTTTTTATCTTTATTGCTTATTAAAAGCATCTTGTCAACGTATGCATTCTTTTTGTCTAACTTTGTCTAAGAACTGCGACTGAATGTAGTCTAGATCAGTGATTCTCAACCTTTTTCATATCAAAGACCCCAAATTTAGTCCACATTAGAGCCACGGACCCCCATTTGATGAGATTTTGTCTCTCTGAGAATATTTGTATTGTTAGATACGATTTTTGCCAGAATCCCATGACTATCTGTTTTGTAGATAGAGAGATAACAGCGAAACTCTGACCAAAATAATCATTCTTCTACATCCTCTAATTGTGTTAACTTCTTATAAATGAAATAATGGTGAAGTTTGCTGGGGACCCCTGGATCCCCCTCAAGGACCCCTGGTGGTCCTCGGACCCCACGTTGAGAACCACTGGTCTAGACAACAGACTAAAAGCCAGTCACAGAGACAGGTAATGATAAGCCCAGGTGACCACTAAGTAAGCAACTAGCCCTGTTTAGGTCTGTGGTAGACACATGGCTAATGCACAGCATCAAAAGAAGGGCAACACTTGGATAGTCCAATATTGATACTCAACTATCAAACCCAACCGTAAGATGAATCCTAACCCAAACAGTGAATATCAATAGACTAGGCTACTTTTCACACTATTTTGAGTATCACCTGAACTCTTCTTTTTAGTGGCACATTATTGTTGCTTGATAGTAAGTTGAGTATCACCATTGGACAATCCAAATAAAGTCTGACCCAATTCATATAGCTTGCTACAAAGCTAATGTTAGCATACAACAGCACTGGCTGGACTCGAAGCTTAGCAGCTAGCTAGATAACTATCTTTCAACAGCTGCCAGCTGACGGTGTTGTGTTAGCGCCATATCAGCACAACATCTGTTAGTCAAGGCAATAGACGATTGCATTTAAAGGGGAAATAGTTATAATGGAAAATATTTCTACTCAGCTACAAGTAATTCACTTTTGCTAGAACACTTTGGCCTCTGCAATCTGGAGGGAATCCCAACACACCAAGCAGTAGGCTACATCGTACATCGTTTCTTCACTGCTGTGTTGTGCCTCATCCCCCTCTGTTATTAATAATTCCTCTTTGCGCCTTGATTTCTACTAAGTCTCTTTTATTTTCTCTCACTTTTTCTCTTTCTCTATCACTTGTCTCCTCAGAGTAGAGCGGCTTGTCAAAGCTCACTCTGCACGACTGAAAAAACTTCCAACCGTTGATATGTCGATACGTCGATACACACAGTCACACTGAGAGAACATGTGCCTTAATTCAGGATCAGAGCACTTTCTTTGACCCATGTTTGCGTGATTTTTCTTTTTACTTGTCCGTTCAGCTAAGTGACAAACATGTGCCACTTGACCAAATATTTGTTTCCATTTATCCTGAAGAATCAGACAACTGTTAATGTCGAGCAGTGCACGAGATTGAAAAGATGAAACAGTTTTACTCTCCTCCTGCACAATCTCTGACGAGGATTTTTTTCCTTCTCTCTTAACATGCCTCTGCCATTCCCTCCTGCTCTCTGTCTCTCTCTTTCTCTCTCACTCAGTTGAGGCAATTTAGCTTCGGTGTTCAGAAGATCACGCACACACACACACACACACACACACTCTCTCTCTCTCTCTCTCTGTGGGCATGTGGCTTGAGATCATATCTGAGTGGTGTCAGTTAGTGACTTTGTTTGGCCGGCAGCAAAAAGCTGGTAGGGATCGATTGGAGGATTCTCTCTGGGTAACAGGAGGAGCGACTGACTTCTGTGTGTGTGGTGTTTGTGGGTTAGGGAAGCTCTAAAGCCATCTACTAAATCAATACTCCAAGCAGAGAGGAAGGAGAGTGGGGGGGGGGGGGGGGAGAGAAAGAAAGAAATAAGAGGATGTCTAAAGACCCTCTGACATGCTCTATGGCTGCAGCCGACCACGCTCTGTGAGCACTTGCTATTTTTTCCCACCGCATGTGTCTGGGAGTAAACATCATGAATCTCTCCTCCATCTCCACTCCTTCGCTACCATCTACTTCAGTTAGGTTGGGTGTTGGGGAAAACCTTGTTGACACAGAGCACCTGTGGACCAACCAGCATTTGAGGCCATTATGAGTTTTTAATCTCCGCGTCCCCCCTTCTGCATCAACACCCATGTAATATCCCTCCCACAGCTTTTATTAAATTTTGTAATGCAGATGGTTGCGCTCCAGGGAAAATAGCTGTCGAAGTGGAGCCAGCTAACGAGGAGTACTCACTTGCTCTCTGTTGTTTACTTTCAGCTGGAAATGGCAATTAAAAATTGAACCAGGCAGACAAGTTCATTGCCATTCAGTGTCATTGGGAGGCCTGAATGTTGGAATTCCAAGACAGAAAGAGTGAATTCATTGAATCATCATCATGAATTGCAGTCTTTAGCACTTTTTGAATTTGCATGCCGTTTCATAGCGGTCTGGACGCAAGCCTATTCACCGGCAGTTATTTCGGACAGATACTGTCCGACATACCTGATTGGATGGTTGATGTAGGCGGGACAAACCTATTTATGATGAGCGTTACAGAGCGTGGCAACAACTACCAAAATGGCAGTGCTGGCAAAGGAATTGGATGATAGCAAGCTAAGATTTAGCAATTCCGTCCTTAAAAAACATAATGGCATCGATGAATTAAAACAGGAACAATCAGCATGTTTAAAAGCTCGGAAGTGAATGCCGCTATTATTGTTGTTAGCTGAGGCGTTTCCAGATTACGTCAATCTGCTTTGCTGCTGTGATTGGTCAAAGATTTTGACAACTGACAACTAACACCAACCAATCGGTTGGGGGTTGAGTATGTCTGCTTGTTAAATAAAGTTTGTGTTTAGGAAAGGGCAGTAGGTATGTGTGAGAAGAAGGAACACAATATCAGGAACTGAGGGCAACAGCGGGAATTTCCAACGGTCTCCAAGGAAATGAGCAGTAATAACACGGCATAAGCGCCTTTGACCTTGCAACATCTAGAAGCAGGGAAAAAGTAAAGTGACACATTTGTCGCTCTTCTGTACTGTAATGCCAAAAAATTGCGAAAATTGTATTTTGATTGACTGACAACACTGTTCCAGTGCCTCGGGCAGGCAGTAATTAAGTGAGAGTGTCTACAGTACTACTTTTGTTTCCAAGGAGACAGAATCCTATTTATATGTTTCTGCCTTTTAACCTTTCTGTCCTTCATAAGCACTGACAACTAAAGTGAAACATCTAATGGATTCAAAATGGCAACTGCTGAGGAGGTGGGTGCTGAGGAACAAGAGCGGCTTGCTGTGCTCTTATCCCTTCTGCATGAGGCCGCTGGATGGCTAATGCACTCCACTGCTGAGAGGGTTGCGTGTGTGTATAGTTTTTTTTTTTTTTTACTTGGTTTGTTGGTTAGATCCTAAATTGATTTGAATAATTAACACACTTTTTGCTGTTGGGTTCAACAGCTCAACAGTAATTCTTTGATTTGGAACAGGTGCTTTTAATTTTGCCTGCACTCAGAGGCGGCTGGTGCCTTTGTCTCCGGGTGGAGCGCTGCTGCTGCCTAATGAAGCTTAGCGCAAGTTCAATCAGCAAGACTGCTTCATTCACAAATACAACGCCTCTAACTTTTCATTTACTACTTCCTGCCTAATCAGTTAAGGCTATGCCTCTTTGGTTGTACTTTTTTCCAAACATCCTTCTAGCCTTTCGTTAGTGCTAGTTATTATCCAGTCAGTTTAACTCTCAAGTAAGCAGCACCACTTTGGCTTGCATCGGTTTGCATCAGCTAAGCTTAAGCATTTGACAGAAGGTGAAGTAAGTTGACACCATTTGTAAAATATAGAGAAACATTAAAATGAAATGGGTTTTTTTTATTGCAGAGCTAATACATTCATCTAGAGCCATAACCAGCCACCACTGCTTACACTTAAAAAATAAAGCCTTTCTCCTCTGGATAGAAAAATCTCACAAAACTTATTGAATAGGCTTACATAATGCTATCAGGCTACACTTTCTTAGAAACTCTCTTATTACCCATCTGTTCCAGAACTATATTGTTCTTATTGAAGGTTTGTATTGGTAATAGCCCAAGTTTGTGTATTTTATAGGAATTAAGGCAATGTTTTCCTATAAAATAGATTTGTTTTTGTTTGTGGCAACCTGGTAAGCTTTTTCTTGTACAGTCCAGGTAAGTTAAATATCCCCTTTGGGTAGAGCCATGAACAATTACTATGTAAGAAATCTAATATAAACTTTCAGTACCTAAAATGATTATTGTATATTTATTGTACACTCTATTGAAGAGTTCTGGAGAGTTCTGAGGTGAAACTGACTCAAAAACTTCCGTTGAATTGTACTGTCTGTAGGCATTTGAGTGACTCCACATTAATAATTCTTTCTTCATTATGCTAAGAAATTTTAGTATTTCATATTCCTTCCAACAAAGACCTATTGTACTCGCCCTCAGGGGGCACGACCAAGGAGTTAATTAGGAAAGGCTGAAAGGCTACATTTTGTAACCAAAATAAAACCATTTGACAACCATAATTATAACTTGTCAGGACACTTGCGTTTTTTGTGTTAAGTTGATATTGGGTGGGCGAGACAATAATTTTCCAAAACGAGACATCTCATTAAGCGTTGACACTACATTTGGGTTCTTACAGAAGTGACAATGTCAGCCTGCATTTAACCCTGGTAACTCCCCTCCCAGCACTGCAGGGCTCGCACAAAGAACAAGCTGCTGGCAGGCGGAGCTCAGAATAACCACTTCAGTAGACAGGTGTGTGTATGTGGGAGAAAAGACGAGAGAGAGAGAGAGAGAGAGAGAGAGAGAGAGAGAGAGAGCGAGACAGAGGGACAGGGACAGAGACAGAGACACAGAGACGGAGACGGAGACAGATGGAGACAGGGGCTGACTAGGATTGATTACTTTTAAAGAAATAAATGGCTTAGCCCCAGCTTATATAATGGCGCTTTTATCTCCTTACAAAAACGTTCTTAGATCAGACAAAGTTCTTTGACTGTTCCCAAGTCTAGAGCAAAGTCAAAAGGTGATTGAACATTTGCAGTCAGGGCACCTAAACTTTGGAACAAGGTACCTGAGGAAATATGAGCAGCCAACTCTCTATCATCTCTATCTTTTAAGGTACAACTAAAAACAACAAATTTGTATAAACTTGCTTTTAATTGCTACTATTATGATTTTGCAATTTTGTTGATGTGTTTGTAGTCCAATATGGTCATTCTCTTTTTGTTGTTGCTTTTCTCTTTCTGTTATGTTTGTATCTGTACTTTGCCCTTCCATCCATCTCACTAAGGTCTCCATCAGATCCAAGCAGCCAAGGCACAAAGAACAAGCTGATGACTGACTTGCTTATTTAATAAGGAACAGAGCGGCATATGAATCTGTCCATCACCACACTATCCACATCGTGACCATATTACACATGACACTGACTGACATATGAGTCTGTCAAAGGTGCAGTGCACTAGGTGACAAGTTCAGTTTACCTGCATCATTCGTTCTTTCTGGTCTTTGTTGCTTAACCTTTTAACAAAACACAGTTGGGCTAGTCCTCCCCCAAAAAAGTAACAAAAAACGCTCATGTCTTGGTCCCATAAATGATGAATTGAAAAGATTTGTTCCAAAATGAGACAACCACAATTTGGTCCACTAATGTTATTGAAGGTAAAAGTATCATGTAAAATCACTGAAGCTATTAGATTTTGAAAGAGCTTTGTTTACAAAATGATATATTTTGGAAATACAAGAATTTCAGGTAACTGATTGTCTAAAAAATGACAAGAAATAATTGAATTTCTGCAAAGTGTTGACATAATTCTCCTTTTATTGACAGAAGCACAGCAGGAGAGAGAAGGCAGCCATGTGGCAGTAATAGGTCTGCATGAGCACATTGCCAATGTGACAAGGAAAAGATAAATCCAGAGGCACACACATACACTAAGTGACAAAATCATTAGCACCACCACCTGAAATAGACTGATCAGGTGAATCTGGGTGAAAGCTATGATCCCGTATTGATTTCATTGCAATGAATCCACTTTAATGAAGAAGGAGAGATGTAGATGACAGTTAAGAGACAGGTCAAAGGAGGATTTTAAGCCTTGAGATCATCAATTGTGAAAAAGGGGGTGCAGCTCACAACTGGGACAGTATATTATACTCTTTAGGTACAGTTCATGTATACTGTGTAGACACGCACAGAAGCATACATATATCAAATACGAGGTTTTATTGAGTGTGATTTTTTTTTCCTCACACATCTGAAGCGCTGCCAACTCCTTCGTGGTGATTCATCGTCACTCTGTCCTCCTCCAGCCCCAGGAGGGGTAGAGACTTTTTGATTGTGGCTCCATAAAATGAAAGGCAACTTAAAAGGAAATAATGACCGCAAAGAAGGAGACAGAGGAGGAGTGACTCATACACTTCCAACCACGGTTATCTGTTGTGCTCACCTCAGTGGATCACAGCGTGTGGTTGGACATGAATGTCTATTACAGAAAGACAGCTCAGGTCTCAGGGCCATGAGCATCATTATGCCAACTTGTGTTATTTTCTGTGTCAGTGTCTCATGTTCCATACGGAGGGATTAGCCCCACGCACATACGACTGCTCTATCATTTCCAGTCACATTGACCCCTCAAAGCATTTTGAGTTTAATACACTGTTGGAAAGAGGATAATTTAAGCTTTCTGGTGATATCAAAATTATCTTTGTACTCCAAAGATTGAGTGAGATGCACCCCTTGATGTCTTGACTGTTTCCAAACTATGTTTTTGAGAAAAAGGGCCTCAAAGTTTGAAGTCAATTCTGAGACATTTATTCAAATAAAGAAATCATTCACACACACAGGTTGAGATGCCTGACAACTACGTTTTCCCGCGGACGAAACAATAATTTTGATTAGACAATAAAGTGAACGATGGTCAACCTGTTACTATGCAGATGTTCATTCATAATTTTAAGGGACACATAGTAAGGGAGAGAGGGACGGGGAGAAGTGTTGCCAGGTTCTTAGCGACAAAACCCTCCCAGTGCCAATTAAACCACAGCCCGATGATCAATGAAACTAGTCCAAAATAACAAACCAATAACAAAACTCCACAATACAACCCTGACAAACTTAATAAACAGCGTTTTAAGTCCTACAGCATTTATAACATTTCCAAGTACATTAAAAACGGCAAACCTGGCAACATGAGGAATGCGAGCTTTGTTGACAAACTAAGCTAGTAGTTCTGCTTGTCACCCTACCTTTATGAGCTTCAAAACTATATTTAGCGTTTGAATTTCACAATAATCTTTACACAGAATGAAAGCCAAGGCTTTACTTTATTAAAATCTGATGAAACCCCAAAACAGCCAAAAATCGATCTTTTCTCATAAAATCACGTTTATCCACAAATGCGCCGTTGCGACTTCCGACTGAAAATGATAGAACGCGTATATGCACACAGATGCAGACAAATAGTTATGAAAAAAAAAAAACAGACTACAACAACTACAACAATTTATATTTGCATTCTGGTATTTAATAATAATAATCTAATTTCTCTAACTGTATTGTTTTAGGTTATCTTTGTGCATATTTGTGTGTAACATAGCACAGGTTGTCTGGTTACTTGGAGAAGGAAATAACCAATTCTAAATTATAGCCTATGTTAAGAACCTGGCCATATGGAAACAATATATGCAAACCTTTTACAATCCAGTGTCAGTTTACTTACTGAGTAGATTTGGATTTGGAAAATTTTTATTTTTTGCCTACCCCTGCAGATCGTATGTGGTATTTTGGCCTTAATTGAACTGAAAAGGAAATAACGAATTATAAAGGATATGATAAACTCTCGGTAATTCCAAGGGAACAAGCAAAGCTAGGTTTCAATAAAATTAGAAGATATTTCTTAGTGTTTTGATGAAACATGCAGGGGTGATTGTCCCATGGGCTGCCTGCATCATCTTTGAAAGGATAACATGTTTATTTCATTTGTAACAGGAGTCAGGCACTCTTGGTAATGATGAGAATTCCCTTATAATTTTAACCACGCACAACATTGGTTAATGTTTGTTGCTCCTAACCAAAATTAAATAAAATATAGCGGCGATTGCGGGGTCCAAGCATAATTTGATAAGACAGACAGATAGACAAAACATTACAGAAGGTAGAAAGACACACACAAAAACTGACATGTTGTGAAGATTGAACACACAGTCTAACAGCGGCTTTTGTGTTGGCCCGTGACTTCTGTCAAGTTAATCTTTTCATTGCAACCACATTGCTGGAGTTGTTCACAACGGCCAAACTTTCTATTATTTGTCCTTGATGACTAACGGCTTTGGAAAAGAGAAGTCTGGATTTGATCCCACAACCTTCCACATGAAAGGCTGATGCTTTACCTACTGAGCCAAACGCCTGTTATAGGTTTAGTGAGAAGAAACTAAACAGAGAAGTAGTGTGATACTGCAGCCTATGATTGACAAACTGACAGTGCTAATCACTTTATAGAACATTGTAGTACTCTCCATTAACAAATAAAAGAATACTAAGTCACACGGGCCAGAAAACTGCTGCTACACTGATCTCTATGGGTTGAAACGTCTGGCCACACCCCAATCAGTGACGACATTCAGGTATTTTGCCATTGACAGATGATGTCAAACACCTGCTTTGAGTTTTTTGCACTGTGTGATTTAGTGTTGATGTACTTTTCATGAAACTTCAAAATGGTCAAAGTCCATGAGGGACTTGCACTCACAACCTCGCGGTCCAAAGACCTGAACTTTACCACTCTGCCAACTTCCACTTTGGTGTGTGCCACAATGGGGAAACAAAACAAAGGGACAAGTGATAGGTCACAGGCGCTAGTCCAAACCATATTGAAAGCCTCAGAAAGAATATTATAACTGTACTAGCGTGCCACATTAATCAATTTACACATGGCTTTACAGACATCATCTTGAGAGTCCAGACGTCATTTGTATTTAGTTTGATGAAGATTGATCAAACTATCTTGAACATATCACATTGTCAATTTATCAAACTATTTGCAGCTGCACATTTCCATCTACTGTACGCTCAGTTTTCAAGACATCATTATAATTTTTGGGCTGTTTACTAATTAAGATATGACAATTTCAAAAATCATGTTGTTTTTTTCCTGTAATGTATGGTTTAGGAGGACAACGCTGTGGGATCACAGTCAGTTTTTGCTATGAACAGAGGGGGGCGACATCAGAATCGGGGGTAGATACCAGCGTACAAAAGATTTATCTCACTTCAGCCGACATGTCCTGAAAATTTCAGCTCTCTAGGACATACGGCTGATTTTTAATGAATTTTTGAAGTTGTGACTTTAATACCAATGAAGATTTGGTTATTATGCAATAAGCCACGCCTACCTTCATCAATAATGACCAAATTTCAAGGATCGACTTGGACATCATCCTAGAACGTGTAAAAATTTTCATAAAAATCTATGCAGTCAATTATGAGATATGAACTTTTTGCATTTGTAGCACCCACTAGTAGTACAGCTCAAAATGCTTTTGGGGGTGTGTTCATACAACACTTCTCAACATGTGTTTAAAATTTTGGCTTGATTAGATGAATGGTTAATGAGTTATGGCCAATTTAGTGTTATGGCATGTTTTGTTAAAAGTTTATTGGTTGATAAAAGCCAAACCATTTGACCTATCAATAACCTTTATACAACTTTGAAAGAGGACGGCCCCAAGATTCTCCACACCAAGTTTCATGTGAATTGGATGAATGGCCTAGGAGGAGTTGCGAAAAAAGTGTTTCTTAAATAATTCAAAATGGCGGACAATGCAATATAGTTTACATTGAAAGTGATATATGGGTTGGACTCGGCACATTCCAAAGAATCTAGAGAAGAAGAATTTTCAGTCTACGACACATGGTTCAGAAGTTATTGGCCAAAATGTATGCTATAGCGGCTATAGAAGTTATAGGCCAAAATGCTTGTTATAGCGCCACCATCTGGCCAATGTGCATGGGCTGCCTTGCCTGAGTAGTGGTGGGCCATAGGAGCCCACCTGCCAAATATGGTTGCTGTAGGACTTACGGTTTCTGAGCTGCAGATACTTTTACCGGAGAAAAAGAAAGAAAGAAAGAAAGAAAGACAGAAAGAACGAAAGAAGAATAATTCCAGCAAATACAATAGAGTTCCAGCACTACGTGCTTGGACCCCTAATTATCTCAGAAATACATGCAGGAGTTATTCAGAATAACAGTTTCACCTGTCTACCAACATGCTAATATTTCTGTTGCCGAAAAGCATTCTTGTTCCTTTGTATAAAACAGTTTTGCATTACTTTTCAATATACTGTATATTAATAGCAACACAACTTATGTTATTAACATATAATTGTCTTGAAAAGTAACATGTGTAACAGCGTGTGTTGCCCCAAGACTCAAGAATGTAATAACACATACGTTTTAAGGGTGCAGGCAGGCAGTAGTTAATTAATTGTTGCCACTGCAACCATTTAAACACATTTAACCTAAAAAAATATTCTAGCTGGCTAGAGTCCTGCGCTGATGTACTGTATGCAGTGTGCAGCTGCCAGTCCAAAATGGAGGAAAAATTGACTGTGTGTGTCGTGGATTTCCCCAAGCTTTATAAGAATTCCATAAAGGCTTACAGAGACCACACCAAAAAGCATTTGCATGGCGAAATGTCAGCCTTCAGATGGAACTACCAGGTTTGTTACAAAAATGTTATTTGCGTGGGTATAGGCAGAGATGTAGCTACTGCTAGCATTTAGCAGAAGATAGATATAGTTCCTTGTTAGCAAGCTAATACAGTGCCACTGAGGGTGCTGGTGTGGTTAAACATGCGTTGTAAAGTGGCGCGCATAGCACAAGAGCCTTGTTTTTGCACCATAATGTGAACGTCCCTTAACGTGGCATACAAGAGCTTTCAGTGGTACCATTGTTTACCATTAATTATCATTATTTATTTAGTTTGTTCAAGGTTGTAATCTACACAATGACAAAAACACTTTCGTCCCTGCACTCCTATCAGGTAATGATTGACACAGTGTGCCCACAGCTTTCACATCAGTCTCTGTTCACTCAGATAATGGAATGGGAGGAGCTAAATGCCATGCACCTCCATTTGGAGGTGGTGAGTCATTCATTCGATTAGCATACCTCTCTGTATGCACGTCTTCTTATTTGTTACTTTTTATTGTTAGATATCCTGTTTATGTATGCACTAAAGTCTTTTCTTGTTTTTTGAACAAACTCTTTAATGTGGCACAGGAAAGCACAATAAATGTGCTAATTTCAGAACTTCAGCAACAATGTTTCTTAAGATGATGAAGATATGCCCAGACACTGTAGCTTTGGCAGTTAAAAACATGTAAAAAGTGACACACAACTTTGTACATATCACCAAATTTTCATTTTTTCATATGTATTGTAGCTATCCTCTTTATGCTGCACACCCGATTTTCTTTATCATAGTTTGCATGCTACTCTTTCCATGTACTGCATGGTTTACTTTCTAACTACACATTTTTTTTTTTAGTACCCAGCAGCGGATAACACAGGGAAGTATAACTATTACCCATTTCCTCCTGTTTTTGTGCCTTTAACCTGCCTTATCCACATCAAAGCACACTCTGCTGTCTGCCATCTGCTGCCGTGTCTGACAGGATAGACTTAAATCAGGAATGTACCTCGTCTTCACAAAACTCTCTTCATTATTTTGTATCCTCTGTCTGTCTGAAAGACTGACATGAGAAGAAAAGTTCCACGCTTGAGTTGCCTTTCCTGACCTGAGTTCACTTAAACGCCACTCACACAGATTGGTGTACCAAGTGGCACAATAGCTGTAGGATTAGCAGCAAGGATTGAGTGACGTCTTTTTAAGATCCAATAAATACATTGGTTAAAAAAAATAAGAATTGAGTGACGTTATGTTTTCTAGCTTTCCATCACTGCCCCGTGCTTTTGAGGTCAACTGACACCAGCAACCAGATAACTGAGGAAGAAAAGGAGAAGCTTAATGAGAAATAAGAAAGAGAACACCTTGCAACAAATCCACCTCAATATACTGCAGCTTCCTGTTAACAGATTCTCTCACTTTTCCCACAAGTCCCCTGCATAATCTCTCACCCTCTCTCTCTTCTCGCTGTCTCTACTTCTATCTCATTATTCTCTCTATGCTCTATCCTTCCTCTCTCTTATTGGTGATCCTCTCAGTATTTTTTATTGGTCACTCTATTTGTCTATGTTCCTATCTGTAGATACAGTAATGCACTATACACACAGTAAACCTTTCTCTGTTGTCACTGCCCTATACTGTAGAAATTAATTAGAAAAAAAGAATTAGATAGTGTTTCCCTCCTTCCAGGATTGATTAACAAGTTGAGTGGCTGTTACAAGTGAAAGGATGAGAAGCATGAATGTCACAACATGTGTAAATTCCCTTGTGACATAACCTGACCATCATTCAGTCCTGATCTTATTTAACACATATTACCGACAGGATATATGCTGTATTAAACCCCAAAGTAAAAGCTCAATAATATTGCCTACACTGTATTTGAACACTATAGGTGTATCCGGATCCAAAGTTCTACCAGGCCATTTATTTATTTATATGACAGTGATACCACTGTATTAATCATTAACTAACTCTAGTTCTTTCTGCATACTGTATTGGGCACCCAGCAGTCCACTTCTTGTAATTCCTCCTCTGTGACTAGACTTGATGTACAGCATCATACGAATATACACTGAAGTGTCAACAAAATTTGTCTAATTAAAAAAAAAATTGCTCCAAGTTTACAAAATAGCCCCGGGCCCAGTGGAAAACAGAAGCCCTTATCCAAAAAGAGTCCATTCACAATGTTTTGAATCCAAGACACTCATTGTTCTCAATTCTTGTTAGTTTGAGAGTTGATAAGGAGCAGCATCAGTGGTCTGTGGTGAAGAACACCAGGCGTATAGAGTAGACGGTGTCCAAGGTGTAAACAATGAAGTTGACAATGGTCATAAAGGTGACCACCACCAATTTATCCCAGGCGCAGTGGTGGCCACAGTCACTGGGCCTGCTTTTGTTCTGGAAGCTGTAGAGCGGCCAGATCACCATGGCCGTCATGTACATCACTGCTGCCACAAGGTTATAGATGGTCACCAGCTTGTCGAAGGCGAATGGGAAAAACGAGATTAGCTGCCCTAAGGTGAGCAGGATAATGAGGACGCCGAAGATGAAGCACAAGGAATACACGGCCACGCACCACTGGAGTCCTGGGAAACCGGAGTACTGGCCTGGTTCCAGGGAGGTGAAGATAAGGCAGGCCAGGAAAGTCTCCAGCATCTTCATTAGACCGGGTGCTGTGGAGAGGAACCCTCCGTTCTGCCCGCTGGGCCGAAGGCGGGTCAGGGCCACTTCGCCAGCATACGCACCGAAACAGAGCCAGGACACTACGGTGGCGCCGATCTGGTGGTAGCAGGTCTTGCAGGTGAAAAAGGTGGGATAGATGATGGAGACGGCCAGGCACATGAGGGTGGCCAGCATAGCAAAGGCGGTGGTGAAGTCATCCCAGGAGAGAGGTACCTTGGTGCTGAGAGTGGTGAACTCCAGGATGAGGATGAGGAGGGTGAAGAAGCAGCAGAAGCACCAGGTGAACATGCACCAAGCCCAGTAAGAAGATGGTACATATCCCACTGTTGCCACCAGGCTGAAAGACAGACAAGTGAGGATGGCTGCCATAAGGCGCATGATGCCCACAGGCTGGGTGAGTGACCGCACCTCCACATTCATCATGGCTCAATTAGATTAGTATCGAACAAAGTCAGACTCGCTGACCTCAATAAATCTCTCCGCCAGAGGCTTTGGACACTTTTTCCTTCAGTGTCTTTGTCTATTTAAATTTCTACACAGTCCTCTCCTGAAACTTTTCTGCAGTGTCACTTTCCTCCTTTGTATCACCTTCTCTCCTCTGCGCTACTCCCTCATCCTCTTCTTCTCTTCTTGTGCATGCCTCAGCACAGCACGGCTTTTTAAGACACTGTCACTGTCCCTGTGGTTTTCAATCCAGCTCCTGTTGAAGAATCCCATGTAGACTAGAGACTAAACAGGTGTGTTCTTCAAGTGAGACTCCTGTGTGATGGCACATATTCAAACAGAGCATCCTGCATGTCTCTGTGGGCTTATCTGTGTTGTTTATGATCACCATTTCAAGCCTCTGATTGGATACTGGTTGGGTCTTATCATGCTCACCTCACCACACGCACACTGGACTCTGGTCCTCAGCGCAAGCCCAGTTCAGATGCTAATCTCCATCCAATCGACGGGGTGTAGGTCCCCTCCCAAGGAAAACTACTCTTATCCTATCCTTGCGTTTAGTTGATTCATTGTTTCTGGGTTGGGCAAAGAAAAAGGGGGAGTTTGGAGGAGGGATAGCTGTGAGGGAATTTATGGAAGGTATGGCTTATTCTGTTTCGACCGATAAAGAAAGTAAGGACAGGTATTGATAAAAGTTTATATGGTGAGCATAGAGCAACTTTTTAGATCTGATTTAAGCAAACTAGGCCTACATTAATAATCAGAAAACAGTACTGACAGTACTGTGCTGCTATTATATGTCACTATATCCAAGTTTGCATTCTATACCTATGTGACCTCATAACCTAATGTTAAAAGTTGATTACGATCACAAGCACTGACCCTTAAAGTGGATACTGAATTTGGCTTGGTTTCTCATTGAGTCTCCATGATTTGTCGGTCATTCTACATTCTCTTTTTCTCTCTCTCTCTTTCATTTCTTTCCTTCTCTCTCTTTCCTCTTTCTCTCTGATATGTGCTCACATGTTTGTTATAAGATCCACTCCTGAGTTCCTTTCATTTTCATTTTGAACAGAGCAATAACCCCTGGTCAAAGGTTATGTATGTCCAATGCGGGGGCATGGATGACAATGATATCATTAAGATAAGCGGATCATGTTTTTATCCTGAATACTTTCTAGAAAAACAGTTGATTCGTTTTTTTTAAATATTATTAGAGTCACTGCACAAGTCAACACCTTTGCTATCTACTGTTAAGTGGCAAGCATGATGTAAGGTGTTCAAATGGTCAAATGTTGTGGAAATAATGTCAAACTGATATGACAGTGTGGTTTATTCAGTGTTGTGAGGGAAGTGTAGAATGAGAAAAGTCTAAAATAAGGGTATTATTGCCATCACAACACTTACCATGTTAGATAAGCAAAGCTAGGAGGCCAAGCGGTTTGGCGTTGGGGGAAACAATGCTGTTCAAAGGAAATTAGGGCATACAAAAAACATGGAATACTTGTGCAATACTGTAACACTTGTGGATGCCATCTGATTCCAACTCCTGGGATTTTCAAAGATAAAATGTATTATCCTCCTTCCATCATTACATGTGGAAACAGAGGGTTAGGTGAAGTGTATCAGTAGGTGGAGAGTATGGGCTGGAAGTAAGGGAAGGGAACTAAGGAAAAACATTTCTACATGACAAACACATCTCTCTCCCTCTCTCTCTCTCTCTCTCTCTCTCTCTCTCTCTCTCTCACTGTCTCTGTCTCTCTCTCTCTCTCTCTCTCTCTCACTGTCTCTGTCTCTCTCTGTCTCTCTCTCTCTCTCTCTCTCTCTCACTGTCTCTGATTCCCTCTATATACTGTAAAGAGAGATGGAGAAATGGGAGTAGGGCTGTGGGCTGGAAGCCTATAACTCCCATGCATTCCATCCTAAAGGGTATGCACACTCAGACACACCTTAGCAAACACCCCGGGAGAAGGAGAGGGTTGTACCAACTGTGTGCTGTTCAACCATTAAACCCATTATTGTCATTATTTTAAACTGTCACAGAGGTGCTGGGATAAACAATGTGAACACGCATGGCAGTATAACCATGCAAAAAGTCAAACACTTCATTTCTATTCCATTTTATTGATATATCACACGCTGAAATAGTTTTACATACGCACAGACTGACTTTGATTGCTGTCAGTCTCATGTCAGTCTTGTATCAAAATAACTAAAAAGTACAATGATGAAGGGAGAGAGAGAGAAACAGGGGAGAGAGACAACTTGGAGAGACTGGGACCACAACTCTTGGTGTAGGTTCAGATTAAAAGTGTTAGACACGGCCATCATTGTTTCATGTCTTCAGAGAAGGCATGACAGACAGAAATTACCCCTATTCAGATGAAATCAGCAACAAACTAGTGCAGTGTAAAAGACTACTGCATGGCCACAAACGTATCGATGGGATTATCATGACAACATTGATAAAAATATGTTGAACAAAATTGCACAAGGAATACCATAGTCCTTTACATAATATTCTCCCATTCACAGTCAGTCTTTGATTTCAAGCGCACTTCGAAGCTTGCTGAGACATGAAAGATCAGGCAAATTTGTGGCCTATGTTCTGCTGATGAAGAAGACCAACCTTACAGAATAAACCGTATCCACAATGTAAGCAATGAGATTGAAGCAGGTCATGAAAGAGATCACCACTAAATTATCCCATTGACAAATGGGAGAACAGTGGTTCGGCCTTGGATTGTTCTGGAAGCTATAAATTGGCCAGATGACCACCGCTGTCATGTACATCAGCACAGCCAACACATTGCAGCATGTCAGAACTTTGTCAAACGGTGCGGGGAAGAGAGCCAACAGGCGGCCGATGGTGAAGGTGATGACGAGGAGGGCAAAGATGAAGCACATGGAGTAGACGGCAACACACCAGTTGAGCCCTGGGAACTTGGAGTATTGGCTGTGGTCCAAGCATGTGAAGATGATGCAGGCCACGAAGGCCTCCAGGACCTTGAGGAGGCCCGGGACCGTGGTCAGGAAGCCGCTGATCTCGCCGGGTTTGGCGCGGGTCAGCCCGACCTCGGTGGCGTACAGGATGAAGGCCAGACAGGACGTAACAGTGGCGCCAATCGGCTTGCCGCACGAAGAGCAGGTGAAGAAGGTGGGATATATGATGGATGCTGCCAGCACCTGTTTGAAAGGAAGGTCAAACATTTTTGCAAAATGATCCCTTCTTAGTCAATGTAGCTCAAGACACAACCTGGCTGAGTACAAGGGAATATCACAATGCAGTCATTTCACTATTTCAGACACTATTAGTACTAAGAGTACTAAGTGAGCAAAGTGTGCACATTTTTGATCAGTACTTTATGGCTAAACATCAAACTTTAATCCAATCAAAGGTATGATTGTCATTATATTTGGATAGTTAAGAATCATAGCTATGAAAAACATCATTCACATGCCCAGTTAAAGCCCCAAGGTGGGATTTTTGAGCGTGTTAAGTATGCTAAAGTTAGTGGCTGTTGAAGATCTGTATTTATAGATGGAAAATAAGGTTTTCACAGCTTTGTCAACCCATTGTGACTCAAAGTGCTAAAGGACAATATGAATCTAAACAAACCATTTTACAGCTTCAAAAAATGAAAGACATTAAAGAAAATCTTCAACCAGGACATACTGTCATTTCATGTAAAAACAACAAAATTATGTGGTATCTCACAATTCAATATTGTTCATCAAAGTTCACATCCTAGTTTATAGTATGTGCACAGTTGTTTTGGTTGGTTGTAGCCTCAAGCCTTAATCTTCCACAGAACAGTCATATCATTATTCGCACTGACCTCTGCTCAGCAACAGTGGCCGATCTCAAAGCAGATAGTCACTAATCTGTTTCACCAACAACCTCTGATAAGTTTGCTCTTGCAATATCTGTAGCCAGCGACCACTAACAATTGAGTTGTAAATGCACGCACCATGAGAGTAGCCAGCATGGCAAAAGCGGTGGTGAAGTCATCCCAGGCGATCGGCACCTTTGTGTTGAGATGAGTGAATTCCAGGAAGAGTATGAGGAGGGTGAGACAGAAGCAGAAGCACCAGGTGAACATGCACCACGTCCAGAAGGAGTTGGTGCTGTGGCCCACCGATGCCACCAGGCTGAAGGAGATACAGGTGAGGACCACCTCCATCATCCGCACAATGCCCACAGGCACTGTCAGTGTCCCAAAGTCCAGCGTAACCATGGCTTGTCCAAAGCTTCAACCTCAGGCCCCTTATTCAAATATTGTCTCACCTCTGCAACAACTTCTTGTCTCCTCGATCTTCGTTAATAGCTCACTTATTCTTAAATTTTTTCCTTTTTTTTAAGTTCTTTGAGCAGCTCTTTGGTTTTTGTCAGTCTTTGAAGCTCTCTGGTTGCGGTCTGATCTCTTCTCAGTCGCTCCTCCTAGGTCGAACCTCTAGCCGCTCCCTTTGCCACCCTATCAGTCCCTCTTCCTCATTTGGCCATGGGATGTTTGTGTTGGGGGGGGCTGTCTGTTGTTCACTTCCATTTGCTTATCAGTTGTATGCATGAGGCTTGGTCAATAAAAAAATTATGATATGATACACAGCGGTTGTGTATAACAGGAAATGCATCGTATGACACACTGAGTACACAAGGCTGTGGCTTCTCACTTGGTCCTGTTGCTCATCTATGGTGTTTGCTAACTGCTGACTACCTGGACCTAGCGGCCGGCCCACCCATCAATACATTTATCAGATATAACATACAGGTCAAATCTGTCAATGTGTTACATGAGGGATAAGAAGTATTGGGCCTTGGGACAGGCACGAAGGTAGAGAAAAGTGAGAGACATAGGAAAGGGAAAAGGAAGGAAAGAAGGAAGGATGTTTTTTTTTTTCATGACCATTAATTTGAATGTTGGGAGATCATAACCTCTATATAATATCTGGTGTTCAATGGACAAAGAATGCAGAGGTAAGACACTGGCAAAGAAACAAGATCCAGGATTTTAGGATATAGGCTTTGGTATTAGGACTTGGAGTAATCCACTAAGTGCTATAAATTGCTGTTCTAAATTAGAGCCAGACTTGTACTGCCAACTGCAACAGCCAGGCTTTACTGGCTTGAAGACAAGGGAGTGAGGGAGACACACATACACACACATACACACACCTATACACACACACACACACACACACACACACACACACACACACGCAGCTCCAAACTCTAAAAGTTAATCTTACTTGCACAGCACAAGCTTTCTTCTTTATCCCTTAACTTTGAAAGTATTCAACTTCAAACAAATTCAAGCATGAAATCTGCGCTGGGAGTTCAGCATCAGGCTCTTATTTTGGACAGAATAATCGGCTTGTGTCAAAATCTGCACCTAGAGACATCTAGATGAAACAAGTCCTATAGGCCCATTTAATTACCTACAAGGGTGTTGAATTTATCAAAACTTTGAAGAAACACAAAGTCTGACTTTTTGAACTGAATTTTGAACACCCTCTCATAAACTCCCCGCAAAAATAAGTTTAAGCAAAGGAAATGTCTCCATGCAAAAGCAATTCTCCTTGATTTTCTGTCCACTTGCGTGCCTGTGTGCATTTGTATGTGCTGAGACCGTGTTGGTATGACACAATGATATAGATAGATAGATTGATAGATACATACATACATACATACATAGACAGACAGACAGACAGACAGACAGACAGACAGACAAGCAAATTAATAAATTAATAGAGAACTGGCTGTGTGCAAACAATGGCTAAAAAGGTTTTTGACCAAGAGGAGAATCTATGATTCTCGTCTGCCTTGGGCAGTGAGATCTGTAAATTAAAGAAAAACATATGGGTTCACTCACAATGTGCATCTAAAAGTGGGAGTATTTGTTGTGTTTGTTGTGTTCTTTTATCTTTCTATTTTCCTTGATTAGATTCTTTTAATGCAATATATGAATTTTATCTTTTTCACGTTGTCTCGATGCTTTTAATGTTTTATGTAAAGCACTTTGAATTGCATTGTTGCTGAAATGTGCTATATAAATAAACTTGCCTTGCCTTGCCTAAATATACCGGGTGTTTCAAAAGTAGGTATACATTTTCATATACATTATTAATACTCACTGTATTAGTACTTTTTCCTGTTTCCAGGTACGCTTATTATTTACACTATTGAAATGACTATTGAATGTTGAATTAATTTGTTAAAACGAATAAGCTGAGACATACTGTATTACAACTTGGCTATAAAAAGAGAGATACATGAAAAAGACTGTTGTGGTGTGAGCATAGGTCATTTCAATAACATGGTAATTTAAAGTGAATAGTCTGATAAGGTAGATTTGTTTCCAAATTCAGGTTGCTGTGACGTCAGAAGAGTCAGCTTAGTTAACCTGAACAAACAGCTGTTATCTAGCCAGTAGGCCAATTTAGGTTAAGATGCAACGACTAGCCATTACTAACGCTACCTTCTACCAGATACATTAGCTAGTGCGCAAACTGCAGTGATGGTTAGCTGACCAGATGATTAACTAGCTAAGCTGACAACTTTTCTAAACACAAAATCGATCAGATGTAGATGTGACAAAATTAGTTCCCAGTCAAAAACAGCTCAGAAATTGACCATGTCTATTCAGTTCTGTTGAGATAGCCAAGCTGTATGTTTACCAATGTAATCAGCTGTTCACAGCCACTGCTGCCCAAGAGCTGAGGACCTCCAATATGGCCGCCAGAGGGTGCATTAACTCACCTGAACCTCACCACAGTCACCATCACCTCCAGTTCACAAATACTCCATTCAAAACACCCACTTCCATAAAGAGTAGCTACACAACATCAAACTGAGTCAGCAGTTATGTCTCCCCTATTCATCTTCGTCCTTGTTGGTTCCTGTACTGCTCAGGCCATCTGTGTTCAGTGTGGTGTAAAGCAGGTATATTGGCTAGAACAAAGCCTTGCTGTTAGATTTTACCCAGCAGGGCTTTACCGCCTCAGAGGATGGAGTTTCAAAAAATAATGTAGAGCAGCAACTCTTTCAAATGTAATGCATTCTTCTAATTCATATTCTTATAATCAATTTTGTTTCAGACAATGCATTCCAAAAGGTGTTTACTGAATTTCCTGAACCTTTTAAGTTGAAAAAGTAGCTGTCTCAGCCAAAATGGGATTGGAGTGCTCCAACAGCGCCTTTGAGAAAAAAATCTATGCAGTGGAATTTCCCCCCCAGTCATCTAGAGCTTTCTGTGACAGCAGAATTGGGGCTAATCAAGGTCAAAATCATCAAATATCCAGTCTTGGGTTGAGAGAATAGGTTGGAAAGTAATTAAGGCTCCAGGAGCACTTTTGGATTTGGCAGCTTCTGGGAGTCTGCATATGGGATTCTCTGCTCTCTTCCGCCCCCTGTGGATCACAGTATATAACTGCACCGCTTAGGGAAAAAGGTGGTTACCCACACCTGAACACCTGCTCAAAGGAATCCACACACCTTTTCAAAGTGTTTATGTAAAAAATAGCTCATGTGAAACTAAATGGCAGAGAAAATAGCTGACCCCAGAAGCCACATTTGGATGCGTCAATTCATAAAACTGCCTTCTCTTTGCTAACAACTGTTGCAAACCAATTTGTTGTGTGTCCAAGCTATTGAAAAAAAAAAAAAAAAAATGTTTTTTTTTGTTATCATCAGCTTCTACAGATTTTATAGATTTCAACAGAGTGAAATTTATCGCACTGTGGATGACATTATTGAACATTAATCATGGACCCCATCCAATTTCACTTAGTATAGAGTTGAGGCCAATGAGGAATTGATTTTCATACAGAAAAGACTTTCATATTGAAAACCACACTGATGTCTTTTGCCAGCTGCATTTGGTCCCTGGACTGGACTTTGAGGCGTATCCCTGCCCTTCAGTCCTCCTCCCTGCCTTTGTCCCTTTTCTCTCCTACTTATATACTATGTACTGCCAATATCTTTCTTTCTCTCAGAACACTTTTATTCATAACCAACACTTGTATGGAAGGGTACACTGTGAGAAAGGATGAAAAGCAAAGAACAAGGTGGAGAGAGGCCGAGAGGCCATTAAGCGGTGTTCTTAAGGATAGCTTAAAGTGGTTTGTGGAGGGCAGAGGAGACGAGAGGAGAGGAGGCAGGAAAGGATTAGTCATCCCACGGGTTCCCAGTGATCGTACAGGATGACGCCTGCTGTTGAAAGACTCTATTTGTCAGGTCTGTCAGAGAGGGATTATTGGAGAGAGAGGGAGGGAAAAGAGAGAGAAAGAAAAAATAAGCAGTTTTCAAGTGTGACTCACCCCTGAACTATCCTTGAAGACCCATTTCACTTTATCTGAATAGACGTGCAATTCTCAAATGTATTATTGTAGAACAAAAATAACTATTATGTGTTGTCACTGACTCTTGTGGCCTCTTCACCATATATGACTGACACCCAGCTTTTTGCTATGGTCTCGCTTTTCCTGTAGCATGGACAGAGGTGGTAGAAGTACACAAATTCCTTACTCAAGTAAAAGTGCAAATACTCATCTAAAAATATACTCTGGTAGAAGTTGAAGTACCATTTCAAATCATTTACTCAAGTCAAAGTATAAAAGTACATGGTCTTAAATTTACTTAAAGTATAAAAGTAAAAGTCGTTCTCCAAAAGTAATTTCTAATGTTCTAAACTGGTTCTCTGTTGAGCGTTCCTCTGAATCACAGATAAGAAAGAGTCTGCAGCTTAGATCACAAACGTTAATTCTAGCAGCTGAATTCACTAACGTTAATTCTCTCTCTTGTTACTTCTCTCTTCTTCGTGTTACTTCTCTCTCTGTCCCTTTCCTTCCTTTCTGGTGTTGCTTTTCTGAACAAGCAGCCAATCACATTTGGCTCTTGATCAGCTGCGTCCAGGATAGAAGCCGTCTGATGCGGAAAATAAAAAAATTGTTGAAAATCAGTTGATGATTTCCCGAGAGTAACGAGTCTGTTTTGAAAATGTAGTGAGTAGAAAGTACTGATTATTTTCTTTTGAAATGTAGTGAGTAAAAGTAAAAAGTCTTCAGTGAAAGGAAAACTTGAGTAAAGTACAGATACTTGAAAATCCTACTTAAGTACAGTAATGAAGTATTTTTACTTTGTTACATCCCACCTCTGAGCATGGACAACACAATCTCTCTCTGTGGGGATCCTGTCTCCAGCAAAATTACACACACACACACACACACCCACACACACACACACCTACACACACACGCACACACACACACACACACACACACACACACACATGCCAGATGCAGGTTTTTGCTTGGCAGTTGAAACCTTTTCCTCTTCTTCTAGTGCATGCCAGGTTGACTAGACTGGACTGTTTGCCGCTGCAAAACAAGTGAAAACCAACAAAACGTAATGAATTTGCCCCACTTTTCCAAGATGGCAACTATGAAACAGTCACTTTCAGACCACTGTCAATTCAGTTCAGACATAGAGAATGATGTTACTAAAGAATCAAGATAGCATACATTTCCTGTAGAATTCTGTTTTTTTTTTGTTATTTTTTTATTTTTTATTTAACCAGGGAAGTCATTTACATCTCTTTTTCAAGTGAGCCCTGGCCAAAAAGGTAGCATACATTGTTTCACAATTATAAAACATAAAAGACAACAAAACATAAGACATATGAAATAAAATAGATCAATAAATAAAACAGTGCAAACATCTCCCTGCCTAATACATCCTAAAAGCATACACATTTCGAGAACAGCAGTTCATCAATTTGGACTTTAAAATCATAAATTGGTATTGTCAAAGGTCTTGCTGACATCTTTCAATCTTTCATCCAGACCTCTCCTTTTATCCAAAATAGCATGTATACATATACATGTACATTTTACCTCAGAATATCTCCAGGATTAGGGCTTTCTTGTCCGTCACTGACCAAGTAAAACTGATCCATGGTTTTGTTTTTGTCCAGAATTGCCTTCTGCAAAAAACTCTCTTGTTTTTATAATCCTACTTTAAATTTCCAAAACATTGCAAAGCCTCGTACTTCAATATGTCTCTAATTTACTTCCCATAAGCCTACTCATACTCTAATAGGATGCAGGACTCCTTCTCATTCCCCAAATTTGAAAGGAAACAGTTACCAGCAGAAAACACTTGAAACCTGCCCTTACTAGATGTACACACTTCACAGACATAGACTATAGACTAGGCACACAAACACACACGCATACACATGCTATAATCAAGGTTACAAATTACAAACGTGCACACACACACACACACACACACACACACACACACACACACACACACACACACAGTAATCACGGTTGCGAATATCAAACAACCTCTGCTTCTAGTGTCAATAGCTGCACACACACCACACTGATATGATAGAGATACAAAAACACACACAAACATGCACGCACACACACATGGTAGTCATAGATACAAATTCCAAAAAACATCTGCTTCCAATATTTCAACAAACAAACTACTGAAGCGAGTGCTTTTACGAGTCACATAAAGGTCTGCCAGTTCATGATCGATCAGATGGAAGATTGATCATGGATTAATCACGGAGAAAGAAGTCTTAAGACTGCTCTGCATGACTAACTTCTAGGTGGCGTAATGAGACCTGAAGAGAGACCACTATGTATTCAAAGACCTACTCCAACGGGGGCGCTGGTCTCTAGCTGGCCCTGCGTTCTGTGGTCACATATTACAACGTTGCAATGTGCTGACATCTAGTGGCCACAGTGAAAATAGACAAATATGTTCTCTGAAACCAGAAGCAATACACTGTGGTTTCTTGGCTAAGAGGAAAGCAGCGTCATCCTATTAAAGCAGCGTTGCAGCGTGTGTCATTCCAGATGTGATTGGATAATGCTCATGTGACAGTCCTGTGACCTCTCAGTTTCTTCATCCCCATCCCGACTGTCATCAGGCCCTCATGTGCCACAATCATGTGTTTATAGCTGGATCATTTACACAAGCTCAAGTGTCAAGTGTCTGGGAGAGAGTGTCTGGGTAAGCATGATTATACAGCCTCTGACAGATCCAAATATTTACTATTGTGAATCAGTGGGCTACTTCTTTCATAAACATCACAGAGATCCGTGAAGGCAGCTGTTCACCCAGCAGAGAGACTTGTACCTCTGAATGTTAGTTTGAACTTATACATCTAAAATGATGTCTGCTTTGTGGTACATGGATTTGAAGTAAATTGTGAAATGTACAGAACTGAGTGAATGGAGCAGTTACATAGAAACTTCTTGGACTTGCATGTGTCAAATAGAGAGAGTTCTGCTCTTTTTAGGACACAACTGAGAAATAATGTGCTTCAGATAAATACTGCTGGGGTAGAACATGGACATTCAATATTTATTGTACACAGTATTTTCTTCTGTACTGTGTCATGATTATTAATTCTAAGGTTTTTATTCCAGCACCTCTGCTTGAGGACATTTTTCTTCTTGTAATTCAGTTTTACAAAGCCACATGGAATCTGAATATGAGCGTTACCCAGAACTGCAGAGTGTGAGAGCAGTTAGTCCAACGCATTATTGTCGATCTGGAGAAAGCTTTCTCAAAAAGAGCAGATTGCATCTCTATATTCATTGTAGCCCAGAGTCCAAAAGAAACAGCTGTTGAATTCATACACACATCAGCATGACATGGGAATGAGTCTTTACTGCTGTGCACCAGTTGAACTTCTAGTTGACACAGAAGCACCAAGAACAGTTATAGATCATGACACTGGGGCCGAGGTTTTGCCAGATTTTATTTTGCCATTTGCTGTTAGTAAATGAATACCGCCATTATGTGTGTCTTCCCTTCCTGATTGGAAGGGAAGTGAACTTAATATATCTTATTACAGTCAGTCTCACTGACAATGATGCCACTGACAGTAATGATGTAGGTTCTGCAGAACCTGTCATCATCACTAGATACATAAAGATAAGCCTCTCTCTTTACAAAATCCAAGAGAAGATACATGGTGTTTTACTTAGGACCCCAAAGTAGTCAATTATGCAGTTAAGCCTGTTACACCTCTAGTACCAAACCCCTAACCTCCTGAAGTAACATATTTCCTGTTATTGATTTATGCTCTGCTTTCTTGTCCATTCCCATACATCCAGACTCAGTATATTTTTGCATTTACATATCAGGGTATGCAATAAAACTTAGATTAGGCTTCCACAGGGTTACATAGAGAGCTTCTCTCTATTTTCACAAGCATTATATAGGGATTTGGTCCAGTTTGTAAATGACTTGTTGCTTAATTACCCCAATATAGACACTCATTTGGCAGATTTGAAACTCTGCTAACTGGATTGGCCCATAAAGGACCAGCATATCCTCACACCAAAGAGAACGGCAGCCATTGCTAATGCACCATGCCCAACTACAGTAGGAGGTGTGAAACACTTCCTAGGCAGTGGATACCAGGTTATGCATAGCTGCACCTTTGAATGTCTGTAAGGAGGACCAGGTAAATCTGACAAAATTAAATGGATCCCTGATGCAAAGGAAGCATTTTTCCAGAACCTTCCTTAAGCTTACCTGACTACAAGCCATTCTCCCTGTAGTCACATGAGCATGAGAGTTATGCCCAAGCAGCGCTGACACAATCACATGGTAAACCATATTACCACATATTAGTTCCAGTTGCCAGTGGAATACCAGCATGTCTTGGGACAGTCACAGCAGCAGCCCTAGCTGTCACAAGCACAGCACCACTAGTCACGTCTTCCCCATTAACACTCTATACTTCTCATGCAGTCCAAACACAACATATCACAGTCTCTATAGGTTCAGCTAATGGGAAAGCTGCTCTGTTATTTCCTTTGCTAGATGTGTTAGCTAAAATCCAGCCACTATAATGCACTGAGAAGGAAGAGGAACAACAGACACATGATGACTGCTTAGATACCATTGAAGCATGATCATTACCCAGACATGGCCTACAGGATGACTTCATCTCTAATTCTGATCTGGTTTTGTACACTGGATAAAACATCTGTCTGGGAATGCTGTGGTAACAAACTATGAGAAGCTTGAATCTACTGCCTTCGCCTACTCATATTCTGTCCACTCGCAAGGGCTCTCAAGACAGGCGAGGCTAAAACAGGTAAAACAGGTTAAACATTTGATTCTTGTCCTGCATGACAGGTTTTATGTGATTTTGGTATTTTATGGCAACAATCTGATAAATTCCTTCCTAGAAGCAGCTCTACTCCCTGACCAGATGGCATTTATCAAATATGAGGCTAATACTTACAAGTCAGTACCCAAAGATAACACCAGGGCTGATGAGCAGCAAAGGCAGCCACAGAGCAGACTTCCAGGCACACACCCTCAGCGTATTGATAGCTTGTTTATGTGGTGTACTACACCACATAGCTTATTTCCTTCTGTGTTGCTGTGCTAAAAAGTTTCTGTTAAAGTGTAACCACTGTCAGTGTTAATCAGCAAATAACTTTCAAGAAGAAATTTCTCAATTAATGTCTATTGAGATGTAATACCAACATTAAGGTAACCTAAGCTCCAGCGTTTATGGTACACACTATGTACCATGTGATTAGAAGGTTTATATCAGTTTGTTGAAACTGTTATGAAAGTGAGACTGCTGGAGTAGAACAACATTCAGCATCGTAGAATATAATCATAACAGCTGTTTTTGTAATCTGAGACTGTACTGAGTGTTGGTTCATGTATCACTGAAAAGAAGAACACTTTATACTTTTATTTTATCAACAACAGGACTCTTAATTCTCACATGATTTTCTCCAGTTTTCTCATGATAGCTCTTGAACTTGCAAGGTTTGTAGGTTTGCAAAAGCACTCACACTTTAGTTTGCTCGCTTCCTCGCCTCTAGAAAGGTGAGAGAAGTGTAGAATGCTGTGAAGCAAAGTGGTTTTGGGGTGGGGGCGACAATGATCAAAATATATTATCCTCCTCCTATCATTACATGTGGAAACACACAGAGGGTTAGGTGAACTGTATCAAGAAGTGGAGAGTGTGGACAGGCTTATCGGAGGTATATTGGGGGCTGCAAGGCCTTGGAAGGGGATAATACCTTTTGGCAGTGACATGTTGGTTCACATTCTTTAACGTGAGTTTGCCATGGGTGTCACCATGAAAATGAATCATGTGGGACATTGTGTTAAGTCAACTAAGAAAACACTGAAAACCTACAGCAAACACATCTCTCCCTCTCTCTCTCTCTGTTATTGCACAACTCTTTGTTCCACAACATTTGACCAACATATGGAAGAGTAACAGAGGGTGGGTTGGGCTACATTTTTATTATGTGCGGGAAGAGTCCTCCTCTCTCAGCCTTACCGCCCCTCTCTTTTTCACTCGCATCACTCCGTCTCTCTCTCTAGTGGTGTTCTCTCTCTCTCTCTCTCTATCTCACTCTCTCTCTCTCCCTGTCCCCTCCCTCTGTTCTGTCTCAGTTTCTTCTTGTTTCTTCCTGCCTCTCCCAGGACGAGGCAGCTTCAGCTTCGTTGTTGATGGAAAGCGAGGGGTAAGTGGTTCTGGGATCCCAGCTTATAGATATGCATGGCTATGATCCAACCCAGACGTGTTGAGGAAATTAGAGGAAAGAGCTCTGTCAGTCAGTTTAGATTGGAGTCGTAGCGGTATGGTCATCGTGTGGTCATGCAGAACGTATTGCTGTCAGCTGTTATCTCCGCTGTGTTAAAGCTATGGTCTGTGTCTGCGTGTGTGTGGTCTGAATGCTATAGTACCACTGACATAGCTGATACTATTTGTCAAACACATGTAAAGTTTCTTATAGAATCAGTTGGGCTTTGCTTAAGAGCATCTACACCCAGTGAATTTTTGCCATGAAAAGTATTTTGAATTTTGTCTTTCTTAATGTTGTAAGCCTGGAGCTACCATGCGTAACAGCAAACTTAACTAGGGTGTGGCCCAAAATACATTAGTGTGGTGAACGAGAGTGCTTGATCACCTGAGTGTCCGGATCATGTTGCTCTAATTGCTTCAGTATGGATTTATAATGAACCACAGGAATGCTCACAGAGACTGACTGGGCCTATTCACTAAGAGCAACCAACACATCAGGATAGACTGTCACACTACATCCAACTTATATTGTCACAATACAGACTAAGTACTAAGCCATACAATGCTAAAATTACATAATACACATTTACTGCACAATAAGACTCACTATGGAGTGAGTTGGCACACTAATGCATGTGGGCCTCATCACTGAAGGAGGCTATTTTCAAATCAATATGAGGTTCTGGGGAGAGAGAGAGAGAGAGTGAGAGAGAGAGAGAGAGAGAGACAGAGAGAGAGAGAGAGAGAGAGAGAGAGAGAGAGACACTTGAACATTATATGAGAACAGCAAAGTGCATGTGTATGTAAAGTGGTTGACTAGGAGCTCCATCATTGCCTTCCCTTGCCCCACACCCTTCCCATTCAGCACATACTGTAAATTGCTGCTGTCCTGCTACGTTCGAACAAGAGCTATTACTCTTTAGCTTATTACTATTTCTTTGAAGCTATAACCCAAATTTTCCCACTGCACTTTAGAGAATGGTAGGTGTGGTAGGTTGCGCTGTTGTTGCTATTGGTATGTGTGTTTATGTCTCATTAGTTACAACTGATAAATGCTCATGTTTGTGTGGATTGCAAGGGGTTTGAGACTATTGATTTAGTGTAGTTCCCCTTGAAATGTCAGTCTAGTTCCACCAGAAATGGTCACGCTGTTCCTTAATTCTTTCTGCTGTTGTTTATGTGTCCAGTGACCGTGCACTAAGCCAGTCTGATTTGAGCTTTTTGAATATAGGAATATGCAACAACAGTGAATACATCACTTAAATATTTTATAAATGCATTTTGAAGACATCCATCATCACTGGAAATATTTGTGAGGTTCTATTGTGTTAACCACTAAAATTACATTTTCCCATATTATATTTTTTTTACATATTGTTTTTCAACATGTGATGGTTACAAACTCACACATACAATGCTGAGGATGTCTCCAGCAGTGACTGTCTCCAGTTTAAATGTACACTTCACAAAATAAGGAATACACAGTCAGTGTGTGTTGAAACTACACAATTATGCAAATATTTGCCATGGCAGCAATAGCTTTGATAGCTAGGGAAATGCAATATAAATATGTAAATAACAACTGTGGCATTTATGATTCATATTCAGTGGATGAGTTGACATCTTTGCCTGAAAATCTATTCTGAAGTTAATTTCTCTATATGTTATCATTTTCACCTCCTCTTTCTAATGAAATTCTTCCTTAAAGGTTATTGCTTTTGCTTTTGAGTCAGTAGCTCTACATGCTTCAAAAAATGAGTAATACACATTTCTTGTTTCCAGTAAAGATCTTTGAAGATGGAGAAAGGATACCCACCACAGGAATCGGCGCCACCCTACCCCGGGCCGCCGATAAACTACGGGGGTGCAGCAGTGCCTCAGCCAGGGATCTACCCTCAGCCTGGCTTCCCTGCCTCCCCCGGGTACCAGGGAGGTCAGTGTCTGTGGCCACTGCCTAATTTAAAGGATGATCACTTCTGAGATGTCATTGAAACCCTGACAGGGGAGTTAATTTCCCCCTTACCTTCCTAACCCTAGCAACACTAATTTGGAATCTATTCCTCTAACTGAGTTCAACGGTAGTATTTTTTTCTGAATCATCATGAGGTGAAGTGAGGCCAGTGTAAAAAAAACAAAACAACAGCAACAAAAAAACAAACATGTAATTGTTCTTGAAGCATGCTGTGTATAGCCTGTATATAGCCAATATACACAAAACCACTCTCAAAGAATGCCAGGAAAGCAAAGGAAAGGAAAACAAAGCAAGCAAAACATCCTACCAAAGTACACAAATACACCTTGGCAGATTACTGGTACATGACTTGTAGGTAGTTTCCCTGTAGGCAGTTTATATAAAGTTGGCTGTTTTAGTAAGCGATGATGACTAATTGAAGTGTCTGTTCTGAATGGTCCTGATCTGTCTGTTCGGTCCGCTAGGTGTTCACCCTCCTCCGGCTGCAGCTGCACCTGTCACAACAGGTGAGGCCGTGCATGTACAGTCTGTTAAATAGTGGCAATCCAAGATAGTGCTGATTCATCTATGAAAATAATAATATAGACATGCATGCATACTTGCATGGTTACATACCTGACAGCAGCAGCTCACAACACACGGGCACATGCACACATACACACGCAGGTTTCTCTCTCTCTCTCTCTCGCACACACACACACACACACACACACACACACACACACACACACACACACACACACACACACACACACACACACACAGTACAGTAAATCACAGTGTTTCCTTTTCATTTTCACTGCAACAGATGGCCTCAGACTGACTGTCAGTATTAGACTTTTTAGCCAATTTCAGTTCAGCTTTGTGAATTGAGAACCAGCACTGCACAGGCCAACAAAGGCAGTGGGTGAGGTCCTGAGTGCTCTTCCAAACTGATTTGAATAGTTGAAGAATAGAGCATTTGTAGCTTGTTTGAGTGACACAAAACTATTGTTCAGTGTTTGTTCCTGTGGTACATAGTCACAGATAGAATATTGCTTGTTGCTTCTCACTTGAAGCATGTGTTGTAATTCTCACAATTACACTACTCACAATATTGCAGTATTTTTAGTGTTACTTCCTCTCATTGATGGTCTCGTACGACAAAATATGATCCATAACACGGCCATGAGGACTTTTAGCATGACACCAAAAAGAGATCATGCTCAACATTCTTGTACAATTAGGTATTCGTGGTGCGGGTGAGGTAATCCCACGCAGGAATGCACAAGACTGTTTTATAAATTCCCTCTGTTGATTTTGTGCTCATGCTCGTTCATGAGGACAGACCATGCTCCGTTCCTCAATGAGTAAGAAGACTAACTGTAAAGACAATACAAATACAGTTGATTTGCAAAAAGTATTACACAACAGAAAAGTCAAACTTGAATATTTTGGGTACATGAGAAATAACGAGGCAGCAACAATGAACTCTAGTTTACCGTTTACTTTGGATGCCTTGGTAAGTTAAATTACAACACAGGCCACATGGCAAACCTGGCTGACTGCAAGACAATAGACCTCTCTTTATGAAATTACAGCCAATGGTGTAGTTAATAATAATAATAATAATAATAACTTTATTTATAAAGCACTTTTCTAAACAAAGTGTTGGCGGACTCTGCTGGTCTTGTCGAGTTAATGCAGCCAATACATTTCAGCCCCGCCCCACTCCCCGATAATAAACAACCAAAATTATCAGTATGCAATATACAATAGCAACAATGCCTTCCTAACTGGCCACCACAATGACACATCTTTGTCAGATCTTGTTTTTTTTTTGTTTTTTTTTCTAAGAATGAGAAAACTACATTAGTTAATGTCTAAAGAAGAAGGCACGCCATCATGAAATCATATGATATTTTTTTTTGTATGTTGTCACTGTCGGATGAAAACCTTGTATCTCCAAAATGTCAACTTTTCAGGGACGAACAAAATCATCTTTGCTTTTAGTGTGACCACCATGCATCTTTGGATTTATCCATATTGGTTTTGAAAGTATTTTGCAAACCCTAGGGTCATAGGATTTTCTCAACCCATGCAGGTAATCCATGTAATCCTTCAGTTGAGGCTAAACCATGAACATCACCAAATTTGGAGTTACAAGGTTTTCATAAGACAGTAGTGATATACTTTACAGATATACTGTAATTTCACTCCATTTGTAATCTCATGATTCAACTAAATATTTTGACATGATTTTTGTCATTTTATATTATAGTATTATTTTTTCTTTTCAAAAGTGACTAATTGTTTGCTATTATTTTAAAGGAGAAGTCACACACACACACTTACGAGACAATCACACACATACTGTATATACAGTATAATGCAAGTATTTTATACATACGTACGTATATGTGCAAGTATTTCATATATTTATATATATTTTGTGTGTGTATGTGAATATTTCATACGTGAGTAGTTGGTAGCATGTATGCGTGAGTGTTTCTTATGTGCAAACAAAGTGAATTATGTCCTACACAGGCTCTCTTATGTATCAGTGAACTAGACGTGCCAGTGTTTAGGCTTCACTGAATATGGTATGCTGAGAATGTCATATAACATGGTTTTTTTTTAAACAATGCTTGCTATGGTACACAGCACAGGTGGAGGGGAAAGTGCTTACTGTTACTTACTGTTTGCTGTGTGTGCACTGAATAGTTCACACTGAACCGGCTCTGTGTACATGTGTTCTCCATGTATGTGCTTGCACATATCCACCAGAGGTCAGCATTCATCCTCACGGCAGAATCAAATGCTTCAACAATTTCATGTCTTTCCTTTCTCCCCATTTGCTAACCTTCCATATTTCAAATGGCAGCTGTCACACAGATGTTATCATACAAGTCTATCAGCCTGACCAGTCAATGTTACATTCTTTAAGGCCCCAATCTGGTCAGTAACAGGTAAATACTGACAAAGATTATACAAGGATATGACTTCTTAAAATAATCTCTTTGCAATTTTCTGATCCGATGTAATCCAAATTACAGGTTCATCTTGCACAGTATTTACAGATTTTCAAGATATTTCAAGCTCAAGTTTTGCTAGCCAGTCCTGATATCAAACATTCAGTCAATCAAAGTGAGAATGAAAAATGTAATCAAATCTACTGTATAATCCAATTCTATAATCCTAATCAAATCCTGGAATTAGTCAAATGGGGCGGACAGCTTCAAGTTGTACAGGAGGATACAAGGGAATAGGAAACAGACAAAGGCTCTATTTTGTGTGTTATGTGTCTCTCTCCTCAGTGACCCACCTGGTGGTGACCCCCACACTGCTGGACGTCCCGGGTCAGACCATTTGTCCCCACTGCCAGCAGACGGTTGTCACCAAGACAGAGCGCAAAGCAGGCCTGATGACCTGGCTCATCTGTGGCGGCCTCGCCATCTTTGGGTAAGAACAGCCAGGCACACTGGAGCGTCTGGTTTCTAGTGGAGACGGTAGCCCTTTAACCCTAACCCTCAAAGAGCAGTTGAGCCTGGAAAATATCTATCTATCTATCTATCTAGAGAGAGAGAGAGAGAGAGAGAGAGAGATCTAATGGAAGATTCAGATTAAAGTACACCATGACACTGACCATTTCACATCTCATAAAAGGTTTCCTTATTGCACAATCCTAATCTGACAGCAAATGAAGAGATCTATTTCTATTTCAAAAAGCTTGTCAATCGAAAACAAAAAACAAAAACAACATTCTCTGAAGTTCATCATTCAATATTTCTAAACTACAGAGGATCCTCTATTTATTTTATTTTGTCAACCAAAAACTGAAGTTACCTACATTCTTTTAAAAAGAGGCAAAACATTTTTTATTTTTATGCTATCAATCATGTTGTAGGAGTAGGTGTCACTTTTTTCATAAGAGATATTTCATTTAGGAACAAAACTGGAAAATCACATTCAGATTAAAGCACACTATGAAATTGCTCATGTCAGGTATATGACTGTCCTTCCTTATTGCACGTTCCTGATTAAGCAATTAAGCAAAGACCTGCAAACTACAATTGTATTCTTTATCAGTTCAAAGCGAGGCTAGAGAAATTCCCTTTGCTTCCTCCTTCAGGTGCTTTCTCTGTTGCTGTATCCCATTCTGCATGGACTCCTGTCAAGATGTGGAGCATCGCTGTCCTACCTGCAATAAAGTCGTCTACATACACAAGCGTATGTGAGACTGTCCTGAATGTGACCTGGAGGGAAGCACACAGCGCTTAATACAGATCTGTGGACTATTATAGTCCTACTTTCTGTACTGCATTCCTTTAATACTGACCAGAACATTTAGAACACTGAATATGGCTGTTCACTCATTTAATTGTGACTTTGTACACTGACTGGTAATTTGAAGGTTATTTCCACAGTCAGAAATCCTGACAATATTTTCAATATAATAATAACAATTCTAATGACAAATGTGACATGCATTGAATAGAGGGGAGGTGTGACTTGGCGATCAATGGCAAATTTGTAATTTGTTAAACAATGGACATAAACTGATCAATATATCAATAGAAAAATAAAAACAGATTTTCAGGTGCCTTCCATAGTTCTGCCTTGTGGCGTTTGTTCAGTGCTGAAGGGATGTTGATAGTTGAGTGTCTTTAATTCTCTACAGTATGTTTCTTTGACACGTTTCCTCTCACGTATTGCCTGTTGCCCTTCCATTATGCCTCCTACAGTATTTTCTGTTAGCTGCCCTGGCCCCTTCTTATTGTATTTCACTGCTTGTTGTGATTTTTAGATGTTTCTTTTATACTATGTATATTACTGTCCAATGTTTTTCTGTTGAGGGTTTTTCTTTATCTGTACCCTTTTATCCTCTCCCCTTCCCCCCTCAAGCTATTTTCTTAGTGTGCATCTTCCTGAGCACACAGTGCAGATTCAGCGTCTTGCTCAAGGACACTTCAGCAGGGTGGATGCTTGCTGACACAGTGATATGTGATATGATGGGTGCTCTGAGTGTTGGTCTCCCTCCTCACTACACTAGACTGCTACCTCAGAAGAGACCTGTTTCTAATAAATCACACGACAGAAAGGAAATAAGAGTACATGGCGGAGGTACAGGATTACAGTTTTACAACAAGATATGATTTTAAAGCTATAACAAATCATTTAATTGGTGTGTGTGTGTGTGTGTGTGTGTGTGTGTGTGTGTGTGTGTGTGTGTGTTTGAGTCATCATTAGTCTCCCCTACTCAGCTCACAGTGGCTAAAGAACATTATGTTGGTCATCTAACATTTCTACTAACTGTCATAAATTCATAGAATATTTTACAAATTCGTGAATCCATGAACCAACTGGTATAATTGGAGTGTAAAAAGGGTGGAATAATGTTAGTGTAGTAATATTGGATATAGAATAGGACAGTGGTTCCCAACTCCGTGCCTCGGGACCCCGAGTACTGCTGGTTTTCATTCTAGCCCAGAGGACCTGGGACAGCCAGCCACAGAGACCAGATTTTTTCTCAGAGCATTTGATTTATTGATAGCTGTAGGGATGTAAAAAGAATTTCAACAAATATAACCAAAATGGTTCTAAAATAACCCCAGCTTTAAAGATGTTTAAAGATGTAACCCTAACCCTTAAAGCTGTAACCTAAATGTTATGTTACCATAAACATAGGCTTTTATCAGCACAGCCATAAACAACGGTGGCCATAATCAACCCCCCCCCCATGGCACTACCAATGCTAATTGGGTTTATGAGTGTCATAAAGGTCTACAAGATACTGTGGTGGATTTCTTTTAAGTCACATGGTTTATCATAGTGAAAATGAAATGAAACGACAGATAAAGTGGGGAGATTTAAAAGGAAAAATTGATCTCTCTCAGTATCATTGAAGCTCCACATCATTCCAGTACTACAACAGTAGAGGTATGGATTGATAATCGATGATGTTTATCCTCATGTTTGGTAGGAAAATAGATTATTGTTTACTATTGTTGTGTCGGTTTTCAGAAATGGTGTTACATTTCTACTACACTCAAAGAGGGAACTTTTTTCCCCATACAACTAGTGCTGGTTGTTGTGAACTTGTGAAACCCTCTTTTTGGTGAACTATTTCTGGCTGTCTTTTTTTTTCTGATAATGTTTTACTAATTTTATTTAGTTTTGTTTAGTTTCAGTTCTAGTATTATTATGATGGAGCTTTACCCAGTACCTTTACAAAGGGCAGATTTTATGTACTGTAGCAGTGAATTCATAGATACAATAGATTCATTTCTGTCTTCTGTCCTTAATTTTCTTTTTCTTTTGATCAAAATACTTAAAGTGACAAAATGGTGTTGATTTTTATTTCACTTTGGTTAGTTTTAATTTGTTAGTTTTGGAGAATATTCTTTCAGTTTCCTTTCAACTTTAACACACTGTAGTTATATTGGTTTTGCTATTTGAATTCACTAAAATGTTTTTTCATATACACAGTCAACTAAAAATTAAACAAAAAAACGTAATTTTAGTTTAAAGTTAAAGATGAAACAAATACATAAACAAAACAAAAAAATCACTTTTACAGCATGTTGAGTTATTTTTCCATTGCAACAACCCATTGTAGATATTGTAAGCCTACAAAGTAATACAAGTTTTCAAATACTCACACAAGTTATGCACACAGTTGGTTTGAGGCAATGAATAAATAGTTTCTTCAAATATTGGACCAAAGTATTGCACATGTTTACATATTCTCTAATTTTCTTATTTTCTAGCAATGGGAGGAAAAAAATCCCGACCTGCAACCCCCCCGCCTAGTAAGATATGCAAAAAACAAAACTTTGATGTTGATTAAGTTATTTCTTTAAAATATTGCAGACATTTTAATCAACATGTGCAATTTTAGTGAACCATGGAGGAAAATAAGACACATTATATTGTTTTTGCTATTTCAGACTCTAGTAAATATTAACCTTAAATTTTAGTTTTAGCTTGGTATCAGCTTAGAAGAGACAAATACACATAAATATTTCACTGTTGCAGCATATTGAATTATTTTTTTTTTATTGCAAGTTGCAACAACCCATTATAGCAGCTGTGAGCCTACAATGTAGCCTAACATAAGATTGCAATATTCACTCTCTTTTCTATCAAGGTATTCAGTCTCAAAGTTATGCACACAATTGGTTTTAGGCAATGAATAAAGTGTTTGTTCAAATATTTGGCCAAAGTATTGCACATGTTTACATATTCCCTAATTATCTTACTTTCTAGGACCTTGCCGACCTCCAACCCCCCCACCTTCTCCTTGTAAGATATGTAAATGAAGTGAACCATGGAGGAAAATGCAATGGGGGTGAGTAAGTGTAAACAGTCTGTGTCATGCCACTGTGCCCTGAATGTGTGTTTCTGTTTCTTAACACAAAACTGAAATTGCACAAGATAATTTGTTGTGACCACAGAATTTGAATGGATAGAACGGTCCCTCCCATTCAAATCGATGCTCCTGGATGGTCGGAGCGGCGGCCATTTTAATGTGTACCGTTCCATAAAATAAAACCACTATGGTACCGCTGGCCTCGCTTCCGTATAACCCGACTTACAGCAAGTCGCAGCGAGGATCAAACAGTGGAAAACTGGCGTTGCCCTATCTCCGTCGCTTTGCTGTCAGCGGAGCTGCTTGGACCGATTGGGTTTAATCGCGCTATATTACTGTTGGTAAGTCATCACATTTTATTAATTTAACGTTAGTCTTGTAACATTACAAAGCTTACCCACTCACGCTGTGTGGCAGCCGGTGTGACACACTTTACGGCATTAATGGCCAGACTTCCGTTGTCATCATAGAAACTAACCATAGACGCCATTTTTTGGTGTACTAGCCAAAATACCATAGAGAACAATGGAAAGGCCGTTCTATCCATTCAAATTCTGTGGTTGTGACTGTTTCTTGTCTTGTTGGTTTTATTTACTTTTGTTGTTGTTTGTTGTAGGTTAAAAAGGAAGTACATTTGTACTGTCTCAGTAACATCCTGGTTAAGTAGTTGTTGTCTGTGACAACCAACCATTAAATATGCACCATTTGTAAAATTGAAAGTAAATCTAATCTTAGTCTTTTCTTTATTGAACAGTGACAAAGAGAGATACCTACAGTATGTGAAGGCTTACCAACCTCACAACAAAAAGGTCAAACGTCTCAGAATCCTGCTTCATGGGCCAGTTGGTGCTGGGAAGTCCAGTTTCATCAACTCTGTCAACACTATCATGCAAGGCAGAATGACGGGTGCAGCTTTGGTGGATTCAGCATCTGTTCACAGTTTCACCAAAAAAGTACGAATAACTTTTGATTGTGTGGATTAACTAAGCAACAGCCATTGCTGCTGGTTGCTCCAGCATCAAGCATTTAGGAATTATGCCTCATTTCCTTTTTGAATGTCTTCACTGTCAAATTCATTTGTGTTTCACAGCCAAATGATTAGGAGTATCAAAATTGTGTGGGGGAAAAAAAAAGGTTTTGCATACAGAGGATTTTAGGAGTTATTGACCAAATGTAAAATTGCATGTTGTAGCAGCACCATGTGGCTGATTGGGTTAATTTTTGTTGCCTCAGTAACATGCAGCATTTTCCAATTATGCCTCACATCTTGTTTGTGCATCTCCATCATCAACTTTATTCATGTGTCAAGGCCAGTTGTGACTATCACAAATCAGTGAAAAATACATAATGTAGGCAGCTCAATCATGCTGTTCTGTAAAATTTGGTGGAGATTGAGTCAACTTTGTAGGAGAAATAAAAAAAAAATAGTTGTTATTGCATGGTTGGCCAGATGGCGGCACAACTATGCAACTAAATGTGGTTGGTCACACTTTGGGGTCCATTCCAAATATGTATCTGAAGTTTGGTGACTCATGTATGAATGAATTATGAAGCTTTTTGGAATTATGCCTCGCATCCTGTTTGCATGTCTTCACTGTCAACTTAGTTTGTACACCATGGCCAAACATGGATTTGGATTTTCAAAACTCCGGGTAATCGTCATAATCTAGGAAGTCCATATATGCTGTGTGCAAAATTTAGTTGAGATTGGATCAACTTTGCGGGGGAAATAGTGAAAAATAGGTTTTGCATGAAATTGAAAATAATGTAAAAAATCCTATCATGGTTGAAATGAAAACCCGTATGTGCAATAGATTTGTTTTGAGCCAAGGAATCTGAGGGAAAAAAAATAGACCTTATGGTTCAGGTGCAAATGAATCTGAAATCTTGTCATTGTTATTAGACTGCACACTATATAATAATGAAGATTATTCTATGCACACGTAGCTCTATAAATTACAGCCCTAAATATCCCTCTATAACTTGTCTTGTAGTTTCATTGTGTCTGCCACTGGTATAGGATACTTGAAAACAAAAATGTTGCATTGCCAAGTTTATAAGTCCTTCTTTGGAACTGGGACGATGGTGGCTGCTTTGTGCCACCTTGTTTCAAAGCAGCCACCATCGTCCCAGTTCCAAAAAAGGACAGAATTACGTGCCTGAATGACTAGAGACCCGTTGCTCTGACATCTGTAGTCATGAAGTGCTTCGAAAGACTCATCCTGTCCTTCCTCAAACCAATCACAGACCCCCTTCTGGACGCCTACAGAGCTAACCGCTCTGTGGATGATGCTGTTAACCTCAGCCTCCCCCATATACTACAGCACCTGGACACGCCCAGCACCTATGTCAGGGCTCTGTTTGTGGACTTCAGTTCAGCCTTTAACACTATCCTCCCCGACCATCTGCACACCAAGCTGCTACAGCTGCAGGTACCCCGCCCCATCTGCGAGTGGATTACGGACTTCCTGACCAACAGGAAGCAACAGGTACGGCTTGGCACCCACCTGTCTGCTCCACTCACCACCAGCACTGGAGCCCCACAGGGTTGTGTTCTCTCTCCATATCTGTACTCTCTGTACACCAATGACTGCACCTCCAGCCACCCCTCCATCAAGCTGGTCAAGTTTGCTGATGACACCACGGTCCTAGGCCTCATCAAGGACAACGATGAGTTGGCCTACAGGAACACTGTGTCACAGCTGGCAGCATGGTGTACAGAAAACAACCTGGAGCTCAATGTCAACAAGACGGTGGAGATGGTCATGGACTTCCGGAAACACCCGCCCTCACATCCTCCATTACTCATCAATAATGCAGCTGCAAAGGTGGTAGAGTCTGTTAAGTTTCTGGGTACCACCATCACCAGCGACCTGAAATGGGAGACACACTCATCTAATGTCATCAAGCGAGCTCACCAGAGGATGTTCTTCCTCAGACTGCTCCGGAAGATGAACATCTCCTCGAAAGTCCGCACCCAGTTCTACAGAGCCACCATCGAGAGTGTCCTCACCTCCTCCATCGCTGTGTGGTACCCCGCATCCTCTGCCCACACCAAACACAGACTGGAACGTATCGTGCGAACAGCGAGCCGGCTCACAGGCCAGGAACAGGTGCCTGTGAGTGTTCTGCATGAAGCTAGAGCCAGGAAGCGGGCTAGTAGGATAGTGGCGGACCCATCACACCCGGCTCACTGCCTCATCAGAAAACTTCCATCCGGCCGCAGGTTGTGCTCCATCAGGACCAGGATCACCAGACACCTGAACAGTTTTTTCCCTAAGGCCATCACTCTCCTCAACAACCCATCCTAGCTCCCACCTCATCCCCCGACCGCTCACCACGTCGCCAATTTTATTATGTTTCTCCTTTTACTTTCACTTTACGTAATCTTAGTGTGCTCTTCTTGTTTTATTCTGCTATTTTCGTGTTTTACTGCGCTGTATCACCTAGTCAAATTCCTGTGTACATTGTACATTTGGCGAATAAAGAGATTCTGATTCTGATTCTGATAGTAGCCTAAGTACAAGTATGTAAGCTACATTTTAATCTATCTACTTTCAACCATGAGAAACTGCTGTGTATTTTATCCCCTTCCGCATATTTGGTGCAGTTAAGAGCAAGCTCTGCAGATAAATGCTATGCAGATTATGGCTAAAGTTTATTGGTTTCTGGTACTGGTTTCAGTGGTCACATGCACTAGTCCCATTATTAGTGTCACCATGATGCTTTGGAAGATGCCACAATAAAAGTAGCTAAATGTTGCTATTATCAGTGTACATTGAGAACACTATTGTTGCTGCACTTTGATAGATGATAAAAATATATGAAATACACTTTCCTCTATACATGTTTTACAGTACACAACCTACAAAATCCAAAAAGGAAACCCCAGGACCTTTTACCCTTTCATCTTCAATGACATCATGGGTCTTGAGAACAACACTAACACAGGTGTCCGTGCAGAAGACATCAAACTGGCCATGAAGGGACATGTGAGAGACGGTTACAAGGTAAAATTAATGCATTTTTTCAAGTCTGGTTCATATCATCAAATCGAAATATAGCTGCAAGTGGCGATTGTGGGGTCCAAGCACACTTTGAAAAGACAGACAAAACTTTAGAGATGATAGACAGACAAGTTTCATGAAGATTGGACATGCAGTCGATTACTTCTGACCAATTTGTGTTAGCCTGTGACTTTTGTCAAGTTTATCATTTAATTGTGCCCATATTGTTCATGGTACATTGTTAAAGTTATTCACAATGGCCAAACTTTCTATTGGAAAATATGACTCTTGTTCTTGGCAGTTTATGACTACGGAGAAGATAAGCCCGGATTTCAACCCACGATCTTCCACATAAGAGCTAACCTCGTGTTACAGTTTCTCGAAGGAGAAACTAGCTAAAGGGAGAAGTATTGTGATACAGCCTATGATTGACAGTGCTAACCACTTAACCACATGCAACTTTATAGTGCTCTCCATTAACGAATAAATCAATACTAAATCACATGGGCTAGAAAATTGTTGCTGCACTGCTCTCTATGGGTTTAAACTTTAAAGTATAGTGCACTTCTGGCCACGCCCCAATCAGTGATGTCAAATCAGGTATTTTGCCTTTGACAGATTATGCCAAACACCTGCTTTGAGTTTAGGGAGTTTTCTGCACTATGTGATTTAGTGTTGATTTACTTTTCATGAAACTTCAAAGTGATTAGGGTATATCAGGGACTTGAACTCACAACCTTGTGATCCTAAGACCTGTAGCTTAACCACTCCACCAAATTCCTCTTTGGTGTGTCTAAGTGGGAAAATAAAACAAAGGGACAAGTGATAGGTCATAGGTGATACTCCCACCTATGCTGAAAGCTTCAGAAAGAGTACTACAACTGTATTAGTGTCCCACATTAATCAATTTAAACGTGGCTTTACAGACATCATCTTGAGAGTACAGACATCATTTGTCTTTAGTTTGTTAAAACACATATCTTGAACACATCACATTGTCAATTTATCAAACTATTTGCAGCTGGACATTTCGATCTACCATACGCTCAGTTATCAAGATATCATTATCATTTTTGGGCTGTTTACTAATTAAGGTATGACGATTCATTTTTTAAAATGTTCTGTAATGTATGGTTTAGGAGGATAACACTGTGGGATCACAGTCAGTTTTTGTTATAAACAGAGGGGGGCGACTTCAGAATCGGGGGTAGGTACCCCCACTTAAGCTAACGTGTCCTAAAAATTTCAACTCTCTAGGGCATATGGGAGATTTTTACACATTTTTAGAAGTTTTGATTCTAATAACTATGGAAATTTGATTATCATGTAATAAGCCCTGGCCATTTTCATCAATTACAACCACAAAGTCGACTTGGAAACTTTTTGCATTTGTGGCGCTCACTAGTGGTTTGTGAGCGCACTTAAGCAACACTCCTCAACATGCGTTTCAAATTTTGGTCTGATTAGGTGAATGGTCAATGAGTTATGGCCAATTTTGTGTTCGGGCATGTTTAGTTAAAAGTTCATTGGTTGACAAAAGCCAAACTGTTTGACCTATCAATTATCTTTATGGCACTTTTATCCACACCAAGTTTCGTGTGAATCAGATGAACAGAGGAGTTGCGAAAAAAGTGATTTAAAAAAAAATCTAAATGGCGGAAAATCCAATACGGAGGACATTGGACTCAGCACCTTCCAAAGAATCTATAGACACAATAATTTTCTCTCTACAATGAATGGTTCATAATTATTGGCCAAAACATAAAATTGCTTGTTATAGCACCACCATGCGGCCAATAAATATAGTTTTTGTTGCCTGAGTAGTGGGGTGCCATAGGAGCCCACCTGCTAAATATGGCTGCTGTAGGACTTATGATTTCTGATTTGCAGATACTTTAAGTGGAGGAAAAAGAAGAAGGAACAAAGATGAATTCCAACAAATACAATAGGGTTCCAGCACGGTGTGATGTTGTGAGGTGTCATACCTGCTGACACAGTATCTCTATTGAGTGAAGAAGTCCTAAAGAAGATGAGGGACATCAGACTGCCTGAGTAGTGGTGGGTCATAGGAGCCCACCTGCCAAATATGGTTGCTGTAGGACTTACGGTTTCTGAGCTGCAGATACTTTTAGCAGAGAAAAAGCAAGAAAGAAAGAAAGAAAGAAAGAAAGAAGCAGAATAATTCCAGCAAATACAATAAGGTTCCAGCACTACGTGCTTGGACCCCTAATTAAAGCATTATTTCAACTCTGTTTGACATCATTCAGGCAAATAGTCCAGTTCTGTGATCTGTTTTGCATGAAATACTTTTTTGTTCACAGAAAAATACATAACAGATACTGTTTACATGCAAGTATTATTATTTAACTGGAGTTTGCATTCTTTTCCAGTTCAATCCTATATCTACACTGTCAAAGGAAGACCAAGGCTACAACAGTTGCCCCACTGTGGATGACAAAGTTCATGTTCTGGTGTGTGTCATACCTGCTGATGGAGTATCTCGATTGAGTGATGAAGTCGTTGGGAAGATGAGGGACATCAGAGTAGCAGCCAGTGACATGGGTAAGAGCAAACATCAGGGTGTTTATTGCTTTGTGTGTGCAGTCTTGGTGCCACATTGGGTTCTGTGAATGTTACCAAATTGCCCGAAAAACATATTAAAGGACTGAGTAGGTTTCTGTTCTGTATCTGCAGGGATTCCCCAAGTGGCTATTCTCACCAAAATTGATGAAGCCTGTCCTGAGGTCAATAAAAGTATAAGAAATGTCTATAAGAGCAAGCTCCTGAAGAAAAAGGTGAGTCTCTGAAGGTGACTAGATAGATAGATAGTACAGAGGTAATCTAACCTCAGTTAGAATATAATTTATCTTTACAGTCAAAAGATCTCAGTATTTGAGCAAACAAACCTTGCGAGGTCAACACCTTACATTCATTTGTCAACCGAAATGTTGTTTCTTTCAACTTAGATGGAGGAATTCAGTTCAAAGCTGGGTATTCCAATGAACCGCATCTTTCCTGTGAAGAACTACAGCTCAGAAATCAGCTTAGATGACGACACTGATTCACTGATACTGTGTGCACTGAGACAGATGATTGACTTTGGAGAAGACTTCCGCAACAGGATGTAAACCTGTCCATGGTCATTTGAGTTTCAAACATTTAAGAGTGTACATGGCAATATGTACATGGTGAATCTTGCTTGACTGCAGCATAAAAAGACAGTTCAATTGCATAATAAAATACTGTTTACTATAGAGCTTTCAGTAAAAGAAACTTTTGAGAGATTCAGCAATATTTCTACAAAAAAAAAAAAACATCTTCATGGTATGATCACTTTTTGGCAATTTGTGTTTTTTATTATCTGTTGTATTTGTATATATGTAGTGGATATCGTAAGTAATGCATCATGTGATGTTATGCCACTAGGTTCTTCAGTGAGTTTGAAAATTTGTCACATTGTTTTATCTTGTGTTGGATGTGCCCAGAGTGGGACTGTATCACTCTGTCCATGTATTATGTTTTATGGAGATTGTTAGCCATGTTGTGTTGATTCATGGTGTTGAAGTTGACTGCTGTATAAAACCACAATAAGCAATCATAATTGTGGAATGTTGTGTGATAGATTTCTACTTCTTTCCCCTCTTGTTTTGATTAATTCCCTCTAGCAGGCTTGTTATGTCATGTAACTTGTGATGCCTCAGAGGGGATTCAGGGAGCCATTTCACTCTTATGGTACATGTTTGAACAACCTTGGGGTCCTTATAGAAATATTGTGTTTGTTTTACAGACAAAGATTAGAAAGGACTTTTAAAAACTCAAATGCTGAAAAGCTGCCGTGAAGCTGCTACCAGCAGCAGCTTTTGTTTCTCTATTAGCTTTAGCCTAAATATAGAATGCATTTGACTAAGGCCTTGAAGTGCAATGATTTAGAAAAAATACACAGACACAGTGGGATCACAGTAAGCTGATGGATTAAAACAACCCCAAAAACCAAATGAGGGCATGTGTTGGCCCTCTATGGTGACAAGGATATCTTAATGTGCATCTTTAACCCTTTGTTGTCATTTATGGTGCACAGATTGGCTCAATAGACAAACTTAACTATTTAACATGTAAAGGAGATTGAAATAATATCTGTCATGTTTCATCATGTTGAAGGTTTTTTGTTTTTTTTGTTTTTTCTTTTTTATCCTCCCTCAAGTGGTGAATTTCCTCTTGACAGGCCATTCATGTAATTTGTTTTAATTTGTTCTTAAGTGAGCTGCATGATTAAAATAATGTCAAATGATTTAAACAAAGTGCTTTGATGGAAGACCAGGCAGTGATTATTATCACAGTACAATACATTTTCATGTTGTTTTTTTTTACTTTGTTATATTTTATACATTTTATATTTTATGAAGGAAGCAGACAGAGGGCAAATGAACTGAATCACTTCTTTAATAGATTTGATAATCAGCCCCCATCGTGCCCCCTACCTTCGGTCTTGCCTGAATATATAACTAATTCAGACCAATCCTCACCTCTGCATATCTCTACTGAGGAGGTCAGGAGGGAGCTGAGGAGAATACACCCCAGTAAAGCGGCGGGACCAGATGGGATTAGTCCCAGACTTCTTAAATCATGTGCGAATGAGTTGTGCTCTGTCTTTGCACACCTATTTAACTTCTCTCTGAACCTCCAGAAAGTACCTACTCTCTGGAAGACATCATGTATTGTGCCTGTGCCGAAGAAAGGACGTCCTGCGGTCCTGAATGATTACAGGCCGGTGGCATTGACATCACATATCATGAAGACTCTGGAGAGGATTGTCCTGAGACAATTGAAAGCTCAAGTGGGACACTGTCAGGACCCCCTCCAGTTTGCATATAGGGAGCAGACTGGAGTGGAGGATGCCATTTTATTTCTTCTTCATACAGCCTATTCACATCTGGAAAATACAGACAGTATAGTGAGGATTCGATTCTATCGATTTTTCAAGCGCATTTAATACAATTCACCCCCTGGTTTTACGAGAGAAACTTATTAAGATGCAACTGGGAAGTGCTATGGTGGCATGGATCACTGACTATCTGACAGGAAGTCCACAGTATGTCAGGCTTCAGGGCAGTAAATCAGATGTGCTGATTAGTAATATCGGAGCGCCACAAGGGACGGTTCTGTCTCCATTCCTCTTTACGTTGTATACCTCTGACTTCTGCTACAACACTGGGAGCTGCCACCTCCAGAAAGTACCTACTCGATACAGCTATTGTTGGACGCATCAGTAGGGGGGAGGAAGGGGAATACCGGGAACTCATTGAGGACTTTGTTCGTCGGTGCAGTAGCAACCATTTGCAACTTAATGTTAATAAAACCAAAGAACTTGTTCTGGACTTTAGAAGGAAAAAGAGCTCTGTGACACCTGTCTCCATTCAGGATGCTGAGGTGGAGGTTGTGAAGTTCTATAAGTTTTTGGGTGTGCACATTGACAACAAGCTGGACTGGACTGTTAATACAGAGGCAGCATACAAAAAAGGTCAGAGTAGGCTGTACTTTGTTAGGAAACTTAGATCGTTTAATGTATGCAACAAATTGCTTTTTATGTTTTATCAAAGTGTTATGGCTAGTGTTGTTTTTTATGCCTGTGTGTGTTGGGGAGGGAACATCACTAAGAGGGATGCTAGCTGTTTGGATAAGCTGGTTAAGAGGGCTGGATCTGTGGTTGGAATGCAGCCTAACACCTTGGAGGAAGTAGTGCAGATGAGGAGGAGGGCAAAAGTCCACCTGATACTGGACAATGCCTCCCATCCTTTGCACTGCCTCCTTGCCCAGTACTGAAGCTCCTTCAGCCAGAGGCTTGTTTTGCCAAGGTGTGCTACAGAAAGGTTTAGGCGCTCCTTTATTCCTGCTGCTATTAGATGTTTTAACAAATGTCTATAGGGAATACAGAGACTGAGTGTGGAGGATATGATAGTGGCCTGGTTGCATCTTACGGATGATAATGAGATAGTGACTTTTTATCTAGTTTTTTTTTTTTGTATACATATTACCTTCTTTTTCCTGCTGTGTGGGATTGTCTGTATTTGTTATTAATTTGTTGTTTGTATTGTCTGTTATTGTTTTGTTAATGCTCTATGTTTTCTATGTAATGCTGCTGGTGACACCCAAATTCCCCCCCCCCCCCCCCCCGGGGATTAATAAAGTACATCTATCTATCTATCTATTTATTATATCTTCTGTTGTGTTTGAAAAGCTGTTTTCTTAGTTTGCATCTTCCTGAGCTCATGAGCACACAGTGCAGATTCAGCGTCTTGCTCAAGGACACTTCAGCAGGATGGATGCTTGCTGACACAGTGGTTTGAACCTGAGTCCTCTGGTTGAGTGTTGGTCTCCCTCCTCACTACACTAGACTGCTACCTCAGAAGAGACCAGTTTCAAAGAAATCACATGACAGAAAGGAAACTGAAAGAAAATAAATACCTTTGAGTGCAGAGTAACCAATGAATTTAGTTTAGTTTAGTTTATTGAGTTTATTTATATCAGGGACCATGCACAAAATACATTAATCTCAAACAAAGAGAGAAGATGCTTTGTACCAGATTTAGCTGCTAGCTAATTTCCATCTGTAGTCCCTGGGCAGGTGAACAGAAACAATAAAACACAGAGCAAAACCTATCATCTCCACTACAAATGGACCAACAACCTACTGACATCCACGCAGGCATATGTGCACGCACACACACACACACACACACACACACACACACACACACACACACACACACACACACACACACACACACAATAGCACATTTCATAGGAAAAAATACAAAGCAGAATACAAATATCAAAGTATTACATGCATATATCCAAAGATATAAAAACAGGTCATCAAAATGTCAAATTAATGCTGACAAGACTGGTTACTTAAAATCCATTTTTTAACTTCACAGGAGAAAATATGGAAATCTTTGCAGGTTTTCAGATTGACAGGGAGCTCATTCCATTCTTTAATGGCTTTAAAAGAAAAAGCAGATTGTGCAAAGGCAGAGCCTGGTTTAGGGACGCTACAGTCTCCCCTTGAAACAGACCTTGAAGCTCTGCTCATTTGCTCAGAGCGGAGCTGAACAAAGTTCTTCAACGGTGGAGGAGCAGCATTATGGATTATCTTATGCACTAAATGGACATCTGAATACAAAATTGAGTTGTCAAAGCTTAACATTTTATATTTAACACGTATATCACAATGATGATACTGTCGTGATTTCCTGTCCAGGACTTTCAGGGCTTGTTTATGAAGTGACCTAATTGGTTTTAAGACAGTCTTGTTTGCCTGAGACCAACATGATATGCAGTAATGAAAATAAGAAAAAATCATTGCATTCAAATATGTCTTAGAGGCTTCAACTGTTAACGAATTCCTAATATGTCTAAAGTTAGCTATGTTATATTTCAATACATGGCACATCTTTTTAATATGCCTTTTGAATGTAAGAGTGGAATCTAAGTAACACCTAAGTATTTAAACTCATCAACATTTTTTAATCTTTTGTCCATCTATATAAATATTTGGAAAAAACCTTTGTTTTTGTTTATTCAAAAAATACATGGTCACTGTTTTCTCAATATTCAGAGTGAGACATGAGTAACTGAGCCACTTTGCAACTTTTTCCATTGTTAATGACAGTTTGGCAGCAACTTGTTCAATGTCTTTCCCGTGTGCATATAAGACCGTGTCGTCTGCATACATCAGGGTCTCCACACCATCACACACAGATGGAAGATCATTGATGTATGCACTGAACAACAACGGGCCTTGACCATAGAGAATTTTAAGAATTGCATCCATGAACCTACAGTACTGCTTTAACTGTAGTGTAATAATGTTGGAATAATGTTAGTGTAGTCATATTGTATATAGACATTACAAGATCAAATAATCATTAACAACCATTACAACAGGACACTATTAGGCCAGTTTCCTGGAAATCACATCTCAGAGAAAAGTGATAGTAAAATATCTGCACCGTTTCTTACAGATCAGAGAAAAGCAACCATGTACCATGGAGGGTGAGAGTCTGCAGGTTTTCATTCCATCCAAAGTCTACAGCAGCTGATTAGCACAATGTCAACCAGAGAGGAGGAACTAATCACTGAATCAGCTGGTGTTTGGTTGGAATGAAAACCTGCAGACTCTTGGTACTCTTGGTACTCCTGTCCTAGATCTTAGAGAGAAAATACCATGACGCTGTTGTTCAAAACAGGCTGTCAAACAATAACTAACTAACTTGTGAATAATGATTTGTAACAAAAGTTGGACTACAGATCATAACTGGTTCATTGCCTAATTTTACCTGCATTAGTACAAAGTAATATTTGTAATTTACTGAAGACAACTTCCAAATGTCTGCAAAATTAAGTAGGCATTTTGCTGTGATATTTCACTAGTTTTAAATAAATAAATTAATAATTGGGTTATTTTAAAGTGCATCATCCTCAATTGAATGAAATGAAAGGAGGGGGTGTTATAAGTAAGCAACACTTTATTTATACAGCACTTTTCAAAACAAGAGTTACAAAGTGCTTACAAAGTCAGATCAGTGACAGTGGTCTACAATAAACGTGTTGGATTTCTTTTAAGTCACATGGTTTATCACAGTGAAAGTAAAAGTGCAGAGAAAGAGAGAAGGTATAAAAGGCAACATTTATCTCAGTCAGCATCATTGCTTGAAACTCCACTTTGTTCCAGTACCACAACAATAGAGGTATGTATCTTCTATTATGTTTAGCCTCAGGTTTGATAGGAAAATATAGCCTACTATTGTTTACACTGTGAAACTGAAATGTCCTTTCAACTTTACACTGTTTTTGCTGTTTCAGTTTACAAAAAAAAAATGTCATACCTAGATTCAGCTAAAAAATGTAATTTTAGTTTGGCATCATAAACTTGGATTAAACAGATACACAAACAAATAAACGCAAATATTTCACTGTTGCAGCATATTGAGTCAAAATTAATGTTGGAAGTTAGAACAACCCATTGTGGGCATTATGAGCCTACAGTCCAAGTTTGCAATATTCACTCTCTTTACTATCAAGATATTTAGTCTCAAAGATAAGTTAACAGTTGGTTTAAGGCAAAAAATAAAATCTTTCTTTAAATATTAGGCCAAAGAACTGCACGTTACATATTTCCTAATTATCTTCCTTTCTAGCAATGGGAAACAGACCATCCCGACCCCCCCCACCTTCTCCTAGTAAGATATGCAAAAAATTCTCAACATTGTTCAAAATTCAATTTTTATTAACTAATTATCATTCACAGACAACAAATGCCTGCATAATGTTGGTAAACGTACTTATTTAAAACATGCTTACGTCTTAATCAACATGCAATTTGCTTGTCAGCTTTAAGTGAACCATGGAGGAGAATGCAATGGGGGTGAGTAAGTGTAAACATAACGTCTGTGTGGTGCCACTGTGCCCTTAATGTCTGTTTCTGTTTCTTAACACAAAACTGAAACTGCACAAGATAATTTGTTGTTTCTTGCCTTGTTGGCTGCATTTACTGTTTGTTGTAAATAAAACTGAAAGTAAACATATTTTAATTCTAAAGTCTAATCTAAGTCTTTTCTTTACTGAACAGTGAGAAAGAGAGAGATCTGCAGTATATGAAGGATTATCAACCTCACAACGAAGAGGCCCAACATCTCCGAGTTCTGCTTCATGGGCCAGTTGGTGCTGGAAAGTCCAGTTTCATCAACTCTGTCAACAGTGTGATGCAAGGCAGAATGACGGATGCAGCTTTGGTGGATTCAGCCTTTGGTGAAAGTTTCACCCAAAAAGTACAAATAACTTTTGATTATGTGGATTAACTAAGCAACAGCCGTCCCTATTTCATTATGTATTTCATGCAATTTAAAATTTGGCAAAGCACCATCTGCGATAACTGACTACCACGTATTGTGCACCACCAAAGATAATTACAGTACACTGAATCAGCTCGTAGCAGTGATGCAACTAGTATCATTGTGCAGATTACAAACTGTGTAAGGCCACCAGTCAATAGATGGCAGCATTGTGATAAAAACAGCACTTTCCTCCATATGTGTTTTACAGTACACAACCTACAAAATCCAAAAAGGAAACCCCAGGACCTTTTACCCTTTCATCTTCAATGACATCATGGGTCTTGAGAAAGACACTAACAAAGGAGTCCGCCCAGAAGACATCAAACTGGCCATGAAGGGACATGTGAGAGACGGTTACAAGGTAAAAGTACTGCAGTCTTTCAACTCTGTTTGACATCATTCAGGCAAATAATCCAGTTCTGTGATCTGTCTTGCATGAAATATTTTTTGTTCACAGAAAAATACATAACAAAAACTCTGTTTACATGCAAGTAGCATTATTTAACTGGAGTTTGCATTCTTTTCCAGTTCAATCCTATATCTACACTGTCAAAGGAAGACCAAGGTTACAACAGTTGCCCCACTGTGGATGACAAAGTTCATGTTCTGGTGTGTGTCATGCCTGCTGATGCAGTATCTCTATTGAGTGATGAAATCGTTGGGAAGATGATGGACATCAGAGTAGCAGCCAGTGACATGGGTAAGAGCAAACATCAGAGTGTTTATTGCTTTGTGTGTGCAGTCTTGGTGCCACATTGGGTTCTGTGAATGTTACCAAACTTTCTGAAAAACATTATGCTTCAAGGACTGATTAGGTTTCTGTTCTGTATCTGCAGGGATTCCCCAACTGGCTATTCTCACCAAAATTGATGAAGCCTGTCCTGAGGTCGATAAAAGTATAAGAAATGTCTATCACAGTAAGCTCCTGAAGAAAAAGGTGAGTCTCTGAAGGTGACTAGATAGATAGATCGATCGATCGATCGATAGATAGATAGATAGATAGATAGATAGATAGATAGATAGATTGATAGAACAGAGATAATGTAACCTCAGTTAGAATATAGAATTATCTTTACAGTCAAAAGATCTCAGTATTTGAGCAAGAAAAACCTCCTGAGGTCAACACCTTACATTAATTTGTCAACTGAAATGTTGCTTCTTTCAACTTAGATGGAGGAATTCAGTTCAAAGCTGGGTATTCCAATGAACCGCATCTTTCCTATGAAGAACTACAGCTCAGAAATCATCTTAGATGACGACACTGATTCACTGATACTGTGTGCACTGAGACAGATGATTGACTTTGGAGAAGACTTCCTCAACAGTATGTAAAACTATTCATGGTCATTTGAGTTTCAAACATTTAAGAGTGTACATGGCAATAATCCAAAAATGTAAAGTGAAAATTAGTGTTGATTTTTACTTCATTTTAGTTTTAGTTATCTTCGAAAATTATACTTTTCAGTTTCCTTTCAACTTTACATTGTTTTTGCTATTTCAGTTTACTAAAATGTTTTTTCATACACCGATTCAACTAAAAAATTAGACTATACACATAATTATATAATCATCATAAACTTGGATTAAACAGATACATAAACAAATAAACAAATATTTCACTGTTGCAGCATATTGAGTCAATTATACCATTAATATTGGAAGTTAGAACAACCCATTGTGGGCATTATGAGCCTACAGTCCAAGTTTGCAATATTCACTCTCTTTACTATCAAGATATTTAGTCTCAAAGATAAGTTAACAGTTGGTTTAAGGCAAAAAATAAAATCTTTCTTTAAATATTAGGCCAAAGAACTGCACGTTACATATTTCCTAATTATCTTCCTTTTTAGCAATGGGAAACAACAGACCATCCCGACTCCCCCCACCACCCCCACCTTCTCCTAGTAAGATATGCAAAAAATTCTCAACATTGTTCAAAATTCAATTTTTATTAACTAATTATCATTCACAGACAACAAATACCTGCATAATGCTGATAAAATTATTTCATCGCTTATGACTTATTAAACATGTGAAATTTGCTTGTCAGCTTTAAGTGAACCATGGAGGAAAATGCAATGGGGGTGAGTAAGTGTAAACATGAAGTCTGTGTGGTGCCACTGTGCCCTTAATGTCTGTTTCTGTTTCTTAACACAAAACTGAAACTACACAATATATTTTTTGTTTCTTTCCTTGTTGGCTGTATTTACTGTTTGTTGCAGGTTAATAAGGCTACAGTATAAATACATTTTTACTGTCTCAGTAATATCCTGGTTAACTTGCCAGTTGTTGTCTGTGACAACTGAGAACCAACCATTAAATACAGTATGCACCATTTGTAAAATTTAAAGTGAACATATTTTAAGTCTAAAATCTAATCTAAGTCTTTTCTTTTCTGAACAGTGAGAAAGAGAGAGATCTGCAGTATGTGAAGGCTTATCAACCTCACAACGAAGAGGCCCAACATCTCCGAGTTCTGCTTCATGGGCCAGTTGGTGCTGGAAAGTCCAGTTTCATCAACTCTGTCAACAGTGTGATGCAAGGCAGAATGACGGATGCAGCTTTGGTGGATTCAGCCTTTGGTGAAAGTTTCACCAAAAAAGTACAAATAACTTTTGATTATGTGGATTAACTAAGCAACAGCCATCCCTATTTCATTATGTATTTCATGCAATTTAAAATTTGGCAAAGCACCATCTGTGATAACTGACTACCATGTATTGTGCACCACCAAAGATAATTACAGTACACTGAATCAGCTCGTAGCAGTGATGCAACTAGTATCATTGTGCAAATTAAAACTGTGTAAGGCCACCAGTCAATAGATGGCAGCATTGTGATAAAAACAGCACTTTCCTCCATATGTGTTTTGCAGTACACAACCTACAAAATCCAAAAAGGAAACCCCAGGACCTTTTACCCTTTCATCTTCAATGACATCATGGGTCTTGAGGAAGAGACTAATACAGGAGTCCGTGTGGAAGACATCAGACTGGCCATGAGGGGACATGTGAGAGATGATTACGAGGTAAAATTACTGCATTATTTAAACTCTGTTTGACATCATTCAGGCAAATAATCCAGTTCTGTGATCTGTCCTGCATGAAATATTTTTTGTTCACAGAAAAATACATAAGAAAAACTCTGTTTACATGCAAGTAGCATTATTTAACTGGAGTTTGCATTCTTTTCCAGTTCAATCCTATATCTACACTGTCAAAGGAAGACCAAGGCTACAACAGTTGCCCCACTGTGGATGACAAAGTTCATGTTCTGGTGTGTGTCATTCCTGCTGATGCAGTATCTCTATTGAGTGATGAAGTCGTTGGGAAGATGAGGGACATCAGACTAGCAGCCAGTGACATGGGTAAGAGAAAACATCAGGGTGTTTATTGATTTGTGTGTGCAGTCTTGGTGCCACATTGGGTTATGTGAATGTTACCAAATTGCCTGAAAAACATATTCAAGGACTGATTAGGTTTCTGTTCTGTATCTGCAGGGATTCCTCAACTGGCTATTCTTACCAGAGTTGATGAAGCCTGTCCTGAGGTCAATAAAAGTGTAAGAAATGTCTATCACAGTAAGCTCCTGAAGACAAAGGTGAGTCTCTGAAGGTGATTTTGTAATACATTGTACAGAGATAATCTAACCTCAGTTAGAATATAATTGATCTTTACAGTAAAAAGATTTCAGTATTTGAGCACAAAAACCCTCCTGAGGTCAACACCTTGTGCATTAATTTGTCAACTGAAATGTGTTTCTTTCATCTTAGATGGAGGAATTCAGTTCAAAGCTGGGTATTCCAGTGAACTGCATCTTTCCTGTGAAGAACTACCACACAGAAATCATCTTAGATGACAACACTGATTCACTGATACTGTGTGCACTGAGACAGATGATTGACTTTGGAGAAGACTTCTTTTACAGTATGTAAAACTATTCATGGCCATTTGAGTTTCAAACATTTAAGAGTGTACATGGCAATTTTAGTTAGTTTTAGTTATCTTCGAAAATTATACTTTCAGTTTCCTTTCAACTTTACATTGTTTTTGCTATTTCAGTTTACTAAAATGTTTTTTCATACACTGATTCAACTAAAAAATAGACTACACACATAATTATATAATCATCATAAACTTGGATTAAACAGATACATAAACAAATAAACAAACATTTCACTGTTGCAGCATATTGAGTCAATTATACCATTGATATTGGAAGTTAGAACAACCCATTGTGGGCATTATGAGCCTACAGTCCAAGTTTGCAATATTCACTCTCTTTACTATCAAGATATTTAGTCTCAAAGATAAGTTAACAGTTGGTTTAAGGCAAAAAATAAAATCTTTCTTTAAATATTAGGCCAAAGAACTGCACGTTACATATTTCCTAATTATCTTCCTTTCTAGCAATGGGAAACAGACCATCCCAACCCCCCCCACCTTCTCCTAGTAAGATATGCAAAAAATTCTCAACATTGTTCAAAATTCAATTTTTATTAACTAATTATCATTCACAGACAACAAATGCCTGCATAATGTTGATAAACTTATTTATTTAAAACATGCTTACGTCTTAATCAACATGCAATTTGCTTGTCAGCTTTAAGTGAACCATGGAGGAGAATGCAATGGGGGTGAGTAAGTGTAAACATAACGTCTGTGTGGTGCCACTGTGCCCTTAATGTCTGTTTCTGTTTCTTAACACAAAACTGAAACTGCACAAGATAATTTGTTGTTTCTTGCCTTGTTGGCTGCATTTACTGTTTGTTGTAAATAAAACTGAAAGTAAACATATTTTAATTCTAAAGTCTAATCTAAGTCTTTTCTTTACTGAACAGTGAGAAAGAGAGAGATCTGCAGTATATGAAGGATTATCAACCTCACAACGAAGAGGCCCAACATCTCCGAGTTCTGCTTCATGGGCCAGTTGGTGCTGGAAAGTCCAGTTTCATCAACTCTGTCAACAGTGTGATGCAAGGCAGAATGACGGATGCAGCTTTGGTGGATTCAGCCTTTGGTGAAAGTTTCACCCAAAAAGTACAAATAACTTTTGATTATGTGGATTAACTAAGCAACAGCCGTCCCTATTTCATTATGTATTTCATGCAATTTAAAATTTGGCAAAGCACCATCTGTGATAACTGACTACCATGTATTGTGCACCACCAAAGATAATTACAGTACACTGGATCAGCTCGTAGCAGTGATGCCACTAGTATCATTGTGCAGATTACAAACTGTGTAAGGCCACCAGTCAATAGATGGCAGCATTGTGATAAAAACAGCACTTTCCTCCATATGTGTTTTACAGTACACAACCTACAAAATCCAAAAAGGAAACCCCAGGACCTTTTACCCTTTCATCTTCAATAACATCATGGGTCTTGAGAAAGACACTAACAAAGGAGTCCGCCCAGAAGACATCAAACTGGCCATGAAGGGACGTGTGAGAGACGGTTACAAGGTAAAAGTACTGCAGTCTTTCAACTCTGTTTGACATCATTCAGGCAAATAGTCCAGTTCTGTGATCTGTCTTGCATGAAATATTTTTTGTTCACAGAAAAATACATAAGAAAAACTCTGTTTACATGCAAGTAGCATTATTTAACTGGAGTTTGCATTCTTTTCCAGTTCAATCCTATATCTACACTGTCAAAGGAAGACCAAGGCTACAACAGTTGCCCCACTGTGGATGACAAAGTTCATGTTCTGGTGTGTGTCATTCCTGCTGATGCAGTATCTCTATTGAGTGATGAAGTTGTTGGGAAGATGAGGGACATCAGACTAGCAGCCAGTGACATGGGTAAGAGCAAACATCAGAGTGTTTATTGCTTTGTGTGTGCAGTCTTGGTGCCACATTGGGTTCTGTGAATGTTACCAAACTTTCTGAAAAACATTATGCTTCAAGGACTGATTAGGTTTCTGTTCTGTATCTGCAGGGATTCCCCAACTGGCTATTCTTACTAAAATTGATGAAGCCTGTCCTGAGGTCGATAAAAGTATAACAAATGTCTATCACAGTAAGCTCCTGAAGACAAAGGTGAGTCTCTGAAGGTGACTAGATAGATAGATCGATCGATCGATAGATAGATAGATAGATAGATTGATAGAACAGAGATAATGTAACCTCAGTTAGAATATAGAATTATCTTTACAGTCAAAAGATCTCAGTATTTGAGCAAGAAAAACCTCCTGAGGTCAACACCTTACATTAATTTGTCAACTGAAATGTTGCTTCTTTCAACCTAGATGGAGGAATTCAGTTCAAAGCTGGGTATTCCAATGAACCGCATCTTTCCTGTGAAGAACTACAGCTCAGAAATCATCTTAGATGACGACACTGATTCACTGATACTGTGTGCACTGAGACAGATGATTGACTTTGGAGAAGACTTCCTCAACAGTATGTAAAACTATTCATGGTCATTTGAGTTTCAAACATTTAAGAGTGTACATGGCAATAATCCAAAAATATAAAGTGAAAATTAGTGTTGATTTTTACTTCATTTTAGTTTTAGTTATCTTCGAAAATTATACTTTTCAGTTTCCTTTCAACTTTACATTGTTTTTGCTATTTCAGTTTACTAAAATGTTTTTTCATACACCGATTCAACTAAAAAATTAGACTATACACATAATTATATAATCATCATAAACTTGGATTAAACAGATACATAAACAAATAAACAAACATTTCACTGTTGCAGCATATTGAGTCAATTATACCATTGATATTGCAAGTTAGAACAACCCATTGTGGGCATTATGAGCCTACAGTCCAAGTTTGCAATATTCACTCTCTTTACTATCAAGATATTTAGTCTCAAAGATAAGTTAACAGTTGGTTTAAGGCAAAAAATAAAATCTTTCTTTAAATATTAGGCCAAAGAACTGCACGTTACATATTTCCTAATTATCTTCCTTTTTAGCAATGGGAAACAGACCATCCCCCCCCCCCCCCCCCCCCCCCCCCCACACCTTCTCCTAGTAAGATATGCAAAAAATTCTCAACATTGTTCAAAATTACATTTTTATTAATTAATTATCATTCATAGAAAATAAATGCCTGAATAATGCTGATAAAATTATTTCATCGCTTATGACTTATTAAACATGTAAAATTTGCTTGTCAGCTTTTAGTGAACCATGGAGGAAAATTCAATGGGGGTGAGTAAGTGTAAACATAACGTCTGTGTGGTGCCACTGTGCCCTTAATGTCTGTTTCTGTTTCTTAACACAAAACTGAAACTGCACAAGATAATTTGTTGTTTCTTGCCTTGTTGGCTGCATTTACTGTTTGTTGTAAATAAAACTGAAAGTAAACATATTTTAATTCTAAAATCTAATCTAAGTCTTTTAGTCTATTTGCCAGCCTATAGAGCCCATATAAATGTTGAGTACCCCTAAGTTTTATGTTAGAAATGTACAGTATGGGTCCCCAGCATTTAGAAACTGCCGGATGCTAACTTGATTTGGACAATATTGGAGTGGTATAGGGGGTTATTGAGGATGCTGAATCCATTTCTGACATTTTCAAAATTCAAAATGACCGTTTAAACCAGAAGTGGCCATATTTCAACTCCCGGTGGGCTGATTTTGATGAATTTGGAGTCAATTTTGAGGTTATTTATATGCTTTATACATTGGACCTGCATTTCAGAATCAAGAGAGCTCAATGTCATTGGTGTGAATGTTGAAACCTAATATTTCTTCAAATTTCTTCAGTTCTGCTCGCGTTTTTTTGCTGCGCAACATTGTGTCATTGACCTGTGTCATTGCCGCTGTGGTTACTGCTGCGGGCGGAATAACGGCCGGATGGAAAGACGGACGAAACACAGCTTTTTATATATGGATTATCGTCTCAATGCAAGTAAGTTGATCAAATAGAAGCAGATAACCACGATTACAGTGTGTATGTAGTGCATATTTCATTTCAATTTTTTATATATAATATCTCTATACTTCTAAACCATCTCTTGGGGTGGTTTAAATTGTTAAAATATCATGGTAGGAGTTCTTTTGAGTAAAATCAAAAGACAAACTTAATCCACAGTAATTAATACATCAACAGCTAATGTTACCACAACTACCAAAAAAAGTTACCTCATCATTTGGAATGCCTAACAGTTACTCTATTCATGGATGCCTTGATGGCGGACTGTTCATGTAGGCTTATCTGTAAGTTATCTGTATCTCTCCCTCTCCAATAACAAGCATTTTTATTATACTGTTAAGTGTTGTCTTAATATAATCACTATCAAAAGTTGGCAATCGCGATCAGATCTCAATCTCAATCTCAATTGGAGAACTGATGAATTCAACCGGTGTGGAGGAGCTAGTAGGTGCGTCATTTGGAGGCCTGACGTCCATCTTCAATGGGAAGGCCTGGCCCAAGGCTATGTGAGCCTTGGGCAAGATGCATTGAAGATCAGACAGGACATGAGCACACTGTTCTCTTCATCGCTTCCTGGGGGATTTCATGCGCCCATCTCAAATAAGGTGGTGACAATGAAATTCAAGACAAAAGGAGTGAAGGTCAATGGGAAGATCATATGTGACCTTGAGGCGTTGTTTGCTCGGCTGCTGGTGGTCGGGAGCAAACTGGGGCGTAATTTCCACTGGGGGCGGGGGGGACATGTCCCCCCCTCTTTTCAAAATCCCGTTTGTGTCCCACCCACTTTTTTAACCGCAAAAATCGTGCGTAATATGCTACTGTTTGGCCAGCCGTCCCGTGCTGATTGTAAGGCTGATACTCTAAAAAAAATTGCCACGGACGAGTAGCGGACACGGACAGCCTGCCTACGCAGTTCTATAGTACATTTTGGCGTCTGTGTTGCCAACTTGGCGACTTTTTTTTCAGACCCCCCTGGCGACTTTATTTCTCAAAAGCGACTAGCGACAAATCTGGCGACTTTTTCTGACCACGGGAAGCAATGTTAATGTGTTGAATCCCAAAGCATTTGGCAATAAATTGGTATGGGTGATGCCGGTTTGCTCTACTTGCTTGTCTAATCAAGAGAGGTCTGATGATCACAGCGTAGCTCCCTCCCTCCGCTGAGAGCAGGGACTGTAGGATAGGGTCCACTTGTAATTGCTACCGGCGTACGCCGAAACTGGCCCGGGTGGGCGGAGTCAGCACTTACAGTTTGATTAATTGACTGTCTGTCTTTCATCTTAAAAGGTAAACGTTAAGTATGGATACATGAAGGTAAGAAGTTCTTGAAGGATCATAAAAAAGGGGATTACAAAAGGCATGTATTTTGAGTGACACTGTGAAAAGGTAGAACCAAAGCCTATCTAATTGCAGGTATAACCAATACTCATAATAAAGATAACTACACACTAGACTTACATAAAAAAGCTAACACATTCATTGGCAGTGCTCTTATAGTGTTGACAGTGTGTGACTTCTAAAAAACTTCTAAAAAAAAAAGTTTCATATTCTTTGATTCTTTCATTTTGTATATGTTTGTTGTGATTGAAGTTACAAATTACACATTATCTATCGATAGTGCCACAATAATGTACCATAGATCTGTCAGTCCTATTCTTCAATATATATATATGTCCATCATTGAATAACTCAACATGTGAAGTTCAGTAAAGTTGTGGGTTAAACAATACAGAAAGTAAGACAGTTTTTCTTATGCATATTTAGTTCTATTCTGGCAGAATTTAGCATGATGACCAACTTAATTATTTCCCGGATTTTGTATTGGTTACCGTAGTCCCTAAATGTATGTAGAAATGCAGGAAATGGGATTCAAATCGCAAATTTTTTTCTGGGGGAGTACCCCCAGACTCCCCGTTTTATTGTGTCCCCCCTACGTCTCAAACCAAAGTTACGCCCTTGTGTCTCTCTCCTCAGTGACCCACCTGGTGGTGACCCCCACACTGCTGGACGTCCCGGGTCAGACCATTTGTCCCCACTGCCAGCAGACGGTTGTCACCAAGACAGAGCGCAAAGCAGGCCTGATGACCTGGCTCATCTGTGGCGGCCTCGCCATCTTTGGGTAAGAACAGCCAGGCACACTGGAGCGTCTGGTTTCTAGTGGAGACGGTAGCCCTTTAACCCTAACCCTCAAAGAGCAGTTGAGCCTGGAAAATATCTATCTATCTATCTATCTAGAGAGAGAGAGAGAGAGAGAGAGAGAGATCTAATGGAAGATTCAGATTAAAGTACACCATGACACTGACCATTTCACATCTCATAAAAGGTTTCCTTATTGCACAATCCTAATCTGACAGCAAATGAAGAGATCTATTTCTATTTCAAAAAGCTTGTCAATCGAAAACAAAAAACAAAAACAACATTCTCTGAAGTTCATCATTCAATATTTCTAAACTACAGAGGATCCTCTATTTATTTCATTTTGTCAACCAAAAACTGAAGTTACCTACATTCTTTTAAAAAGAGGCAAAACATTTTTTATTTTTATGCTATCAATCATGTTGTAGGAGTAGGTGTCACTTTTTTCATAAGAGATATTTCATTTAGGAACAAAACTGGAAAATCACATTCAGATTAAAGCACGCTATGAAATTGCTCATGTCAGGTATATGACTGTCCTTCCTTATTGCACGTTCCTGATTAAGCAATTAAGCAAAGACCTGCAAACTACAATTGTATTCTTTATCAGTTCAAAGCGAGGCTAGAGAAATTCCCTTTGCTTCCTCCTTCAGGTGCTTTCTCTGTTGCTGTATCCCATTCTGCATGGACTCCTGTCAAGATGTGGAGCATCGCTGTCCTACCTGCAATAAAGTCGTCCACATACACAAGCGTATGTGAGACTGTCCTGAATGCAAGGGCGTAGAATTGGGTAGGGACGGTAGGGACGTGTCCCTACCAATATCAAGCGACTCTGAAATGTCCCTAGCAATTATTTTGATTGACAATAAACGCTGTTTTGTCCGTCAGAGTCTAGTCAATGTTAACAGATCGCGTTCTCTACTACGAGTCCCGCTGCATTGGTGTAGTGCATTGGAGTCCTGCGTCGGCATAGCAATGGACGCTGTAACGAAACTTTAGTATAATAACAGCTGTTTTAGAATGTCACTGCGTCACCTGGACCATTTTTGCAGCCCGGATAAAAATTGGCGTGACACCGCCTCCCTAACCCCCCAAAAAAATCGCTGATTGGCTTTGCCATTTCTTGCTAACGTATGAAATGCTGTGGGCTGTGTACAAGAAGAGCCAAAGCTTCGCCTACCGGCGAGCATGCAAGTGAAGACTCCATCCTATTTTATATTAGTAACAGTTGTGTTTAGCCATTAAAGTTAGTTTATTTAAGTACCGCGTCGCGTGCGTCTGTGACGAGTGACAACCGTAAGTAGCCTACATGTCACAAGTGAGATTGAACAATGCTGCTGTGTGCCATGTCCATCAGGAAACACTGGACAACACTGATGTAAAACAAATATGCCAACAGTTCATTTCTGTTAATGACAGGCGTAGGCATGTGTTTGGCTCCTTCAAATAGGAGCAAGGCAGTGGACACTCAGCTGTTTGTATGTAAGGTTTGGATATAGTTTACAATATCTTATTATTATTATTATTTATTTATTTTTTAAATGTAAATACATGTTTACAGATCATTGGTTTGAATAGGCAACAGTACAGTACCTGCCTTAAAACAAAATGTGCTCTTCAAAGTCCCATTCAGCTGGCAAATTTGAGTAAAGGATTCATTAATGTGCTACACCCCTGTGTCTGTGTGTCTGTTAATGAGTGTGTTGGCTACCATAACTATCTATAAATTAAGGCTCTAGATGACATGAAATGGCGGTCAGAAGTCTATCATAAATGCAAAATGCCTCAGCTTCCAGTGGGGGTTACATCCCCTCCGGACCTCCCCCATGTGTGTCCCTACCAATGTCAAAATCAAACCTACTCCCTTGCCTGAATGTGACCTGGAGGGAAGCACACAGTGCTTAATACAGATCTGTCTTGTTAAATCTGCTCCTACCTACCTTGTGTTTTTCACTATGTTTGTCCTACATAATTTTGTTCATCACTGATTGTGTTTAGTTAGATCTAGCTAGACACATTCTCTGTAAAGTCCTCTGAGACATGCTTGTGATAAAGGGCTATATAAATAAACTTGACTTGACTTGACTAGATCTGTGGACTATTATAGTCCTACTTTCTGTACTGCATTCCTTTAATACTGACCAGAACATTTAGAACACTGAATATGGCTGTTCACTCATTTAATTGTGACTTTGTACACTGACTGGTAATTTGAAGGTTATTTCCACAGTCAGAAATCCTGACAATATTTTCAATATAATAATAACAATTCTAATGACAAATGTGACATGCATTGAATAGAGGGGAGGTGTGACTTGGCGATCAATGGCAAATTTGTAATTTGTTAAACAATGGACATAAACTGATCAATATATCAATAGAAAAATAAAAACAGATTTTCAGGTGCCTTCCATAGTTCTGCCTTGTGGCGTTTGTTCAGTGCTGAAGGGATGTTGATAGTTGAGTGTCTTTAATTCTCTACAGTATGTTTCTTTGACACGTTTCCTCTCACGTATTGCCTGTGTGTGTGTGTGTAGGTGTGTGTGTGTGTGTGTGTGTGTGTGTTTGAGTCGTCATTAGTCTCCCCTACTCAGCTCACAGTGGCTAAAGAACATTATGTTGGTCATCTAACATTTCTACTAACTGTCATAAATTCATAGAATATTTTACAAATTCGTGAATCCATGAACCAACTGGTGTAATTGGAGTGTAAAAAGGGTGGAATAATGTTAGTGTAGTAATATTGGATATAGAATAGGACAGTGGTTCCCAACTCCGTGCCTCGGGACCCCGAGTACTGCTGGTTTTCATTCTAGCCCAGAGGACCTGGGACAGCCAGCCACAGAGACCAGATTTTTTCTCAGAGCATTTGATTTATTGATAGCTGTAGGGATGTAAAAAGAATTTCAACAAATATAACCAAAATGGTTCTAAAATAACCCCAGCTTTAAAGATGTTTAAAGATGTAACCCTAACCCTTAAAGCTGTAACCTAAATGTTATGTTACCATAAACATAGGCTTTTATCAGCACAGCCATAAACAACGGTGGCCATAATCAACCCCCCCCCCATGGCACTACCAATGCTAATTGGGTTTATGAGTGTCATAAAGGTCTACAAGATACTGTGGTGGATTTCTTTTAAGTCACATGGTTTATCATAGTGAAAATGAAATGAAACGACAGATAAAGTGGGGAGATTTAAAAGGAAAAATTGATCTCTCTCAGTATCATTGAAGCTCCACATCATTCCAGTACTACAACAGTAGAGGTATGGATTGATAATCGATGATGTTTATCCTCATGTTTGGTAGGAAAATAGATTATTGTTTACTATTGTTGTGTCGGTTTTCAGAAATGGTGTTACATTTCTACTACACTCAAAGAGGGAACTTTTTTCCCCATACAACTAGTGCTGGTTGTTGTGAACTTGTGAAACCCTCTTTTTGGTGAACTATTTCTGGCTGTCTTTTTTTTTCTGATAATGTTTTACTAATTTTATTTAGTTTTGTTTAGTTTCAGTTCTAGTATTATTATGATGGAGCTTTACCCAGTACCTTTACAAAGGGCAGATTTTATGTACTGTAGCAGTGAATTCATAGATACAATAGATTCATTTCTGTCTTCTGTCCTTAATTTTCTTTTTCTTTTGATCAAAATACTTAAAGTGACAAAATGGTGTTGATTTTTATTTCACTTTGGTTAGTTTTAATTTGTTAGTTTTGGAGAATATTCTTTCAGTTTCCTTTCAACTTTAACACACTCTAGTTATATTGGTTTTGCTATTTGAATTCACTAAAATGTTTTTTCATATGCACAGTCAACTAAAAATTAAACAAAAAAACGTAATTTTAGTTTAAAGTTAAAGATGAAACAAATACATAAACAAAACAAAAAAATCACTTTTACAGCATGTTGAGTTATTTTTCCATTGCAACAACCCATTGTAGATATTGTAAGCCTACAAAGTAATACAAGTTTTCAAATACTCACACAAGTTATGCACACAGTTGGTTTGAGGCAATGAATAAATAGTTTCTTCAAATATTGGACCAAAGTATTGCACATGTTTACATATTCTCTAATTTTCTTATTTTCTAGCAATGGGAGGAAAAAAATCCCGACCTGCAACCCCCCCGCCTAGTAAGATATGCAAAAAACAAAACTTTGATGTTGATTAAGTTATTTCTTTAAAATATTGCAGACGTTTTAATCAACATGTGCAATTTTAGTGAACCATGGAGGAAAATAAGACACATTATATTGTTTTTGCTATTTCAGACTCTAGTAAATATTAACCTTAAATTTTAGTTTTAGCTTGGTATCAGCTTAGAAGAGACAAATACACATAAATATTTCACTGTTGCAGCATATTGAATTTTTTTTTTTTTTATTGCAAGTTGCAACAACCCATTATAGCAGCTGTGAGCCTACAATGTAGCCTAACATAAGATTGCAATATTCACTCTCTTTTCTATCAAGGTATTCAGTCTCAAAGTTATGCACACAATTGGTTTTAGGCAATGAATAAAGTGTTTGTTCAAATATTTGGCCAAAGTATTGCACATGTTTACATATTCCCTAATTATCTTACTTTCTAGGACCTTGCCGACCTCCAACCCCCCCACCTTCTCCTTGTAAGATATGTAAAATGAACATGCAGAACATTGTTCAAAATTCAATAATGATTACAGTCACAGAAAATTACAAATGCTTGCATGATGTTGACAAAGTTATTTCTTTGAAATATTTCTTATTCAACAAGTGCAATTTGCTTTTTGCAGTTTTTAGTGAACCATGGAGGAAAATGCAATGGGGGTGAGTAAGTGTAAACAGTCTGTGTCATGCCACTGTGCCCTGAATGTGTGTTTCTGTTTCTTAACACAAAACTGAAATTGCACAAGATAATTTGTTGTGACCACAGAATTTGAATGGATAGAACGGTCCCTCCCATTCAAATCGATGCTCCTGGATGGTCGGAGCAGCGGCCATTTTAATGTGTACCGTTCCATAAAATAAAACCACTATGGTACCGCTGGCCTCGCTTCCGTATAACCCGACTTACAGCAAGTCGCAGCGAGGACCAAACAGTGGAAAACTGGCGTTGCCCTATCTCCGTCGCTTTGCTGTCAGCGGAGCTGCTTGGACCGATTGGGTTTAATCGCGCTATATTACTGTTGGTAAGTCATCACATTTTATTAATTTAACGTTAGTCTTGTAACATTACAAAGCTTACCCACTCACGCTGTGTGGCAGCCGGTGTGACACACTTTACGGCATTAATGGCCAGACTTCCGTTGTCATCATAGAAACTAACCATAGACGCCATTTTTTGGTGTACTAGCCAAAATACCATAGAGAACAATGGAAAGGCCGTTCTATCCATTCAAATTCTGTGGTTGTGACTGTTTCTTGTCTTGTTGGTTTTATTTACTTTTGTTGTTGTTTGTTGTAGGTTAAAAAGGAAGTACATTTGTACTGTCTCAGTAACATCCTGGTTAAGTAGTTGTTGTCTATGACAACCAACCATTAAATGTGCACCATTTGTAAAATTGAAAGTAAATCTAATCTTAGTCTTTTCTTTATTGAACAGTGACAAAGAGAGATACCTACAGTATGTGAAGGCTTACCAACCTCACAACAAAAAGGTCAAACGTCTCAGAATCCTGCTTCATGGGCCAGTTGGTGCTGGGAAGTCCAGTTTCATCAACTCTGTCAACACTATCATGCAAGGCAGAATGACGGGTGCAGCTTTGGTGGATTCAGCATCTGATCACAGTTTCACCAAAAAAGTACGAATAACTTTTGATTGTGTGGATTAACTAAGCAACAGCCATCCCTATTTCATTATGTATTCCATGCAATTTAAAACTTGACAAAAGATGAAGGGGACTTCCCAAACATGTATGTGAAATTTGGTTGCTCCAGCATCAAGCATTTAGGAATTATGCCTCATTTCCTTTTTGAATGTCTTCACTGTCAAATTCATTTGTGTTTCACAGCCAAATGATTAGGAGTATCAAAATTGTGCGGGGGAAAAAAAAAAGGTTTTGCATACAGAGGATTTTAGGAGTTATTGACCAAATGTAAAATTGCATGTTGTAGCAGCACCATGTGGCTGATTGGGTTAATTTTTGTTGCCTCAGTAACATGAAGCATTTTCCAATTATGCCTCACATCTTGTTTGTGCATCTCCATCATCAACTTTAATCATGTGTCAAGGCCAGTTGTGACTATCACAAATCAGTGAAAAATACATAATGTAGGCAGCTCAATCATGCTGTGTGTAAAATTTGGTGGAGATTGAGTCAACTTTGTAGGAGAAATAAAAAAAAAATAGTTGTTATTGCATGGTTGGCCAGATGGCGGCACAACTATGCAACTAAATGTGGTTGGTCACACTTTGGGGTCCATTCCAAATATGTATCTGAAGTTTGGTGACTCATGTATGAATGAATTATGAAGCTTTTTGGAATTATGCCTCGCATTCTGTTTGCATGTCTTCACTGTCATCTTAGTTTGTACACCATGGCCAAACATGGATTTGGATTTTCAAAACTCCGGGTAATCGTCATAATCTAGGAAGTCCATATATGCTGTGTGCAAAATTTAGTTGAGATTGGATCAACTTTGCGGGGGAAATAGTGAAAAATAGGTTTTGCATGAAATTGAAAATAATGTAAAAAATCCTATCATGGTTGAAATGAAAACCCGTATGTGCAATAGATTTGTTTTGAGCCAAGGAATCTGAGGGAAAAAAAATAGACCTTATGGTTCAGGTGCAAATGAATCTGAAATCTTGTCATTGATATTAGACTGCACACTATATAATAATGAAGATTATTCTATGCACACATAGCTCTATAAATTACAGCCCTAAATATCCCTCTATAACTTGTCTTGTAGTTTCATTGTGTCTGCCACTGGTATAGGATACTTGAAAACAAAAATGTTGCATTGCCAAGTTTATAAGTCCTTCTTTGGAACTGGGACGATGGTGGCTGCTTTGTGCCACCTTGTTTCAAAGCAGCCACCATCGTCCCAGTTCCAAAAAAGGACAGAATTACGTGCCTGAATGACTAGAGACCCGTTGCTCTGACATCTGTAGTCATGAAGTGCTTCGAAAGATTCATCCTGTCCTTCCTCAAACCAATCACAGACCCCCTTCTGGACGCCTACAGAGCTAACCGCTCTGTGGACGATGCTGTTAACCTCAGCCTCCACCATATACTACAGCACCTGGACACGCCCAGCACCTATGTCAGGGCTCTGTTTGTGGACTTCAGTTCAGCCTTTAACACTATCCTCCCCGACCGTCTGCACACCAAGCTGCTACAGCTGCAGGTACCCCGCCCCATCTGCGAGTGGATTACGGACTTCCTGACCAACAGGAAGCAACAGGTACGGCTTGGCACCCACCTGTCTGCTCCACTCACCACCAGCACTGGAGCCCCACAGGGTTGTGTTCTCTCTCCATATCTGTACTCTCTGTACACCAATGACTGCACCTCCAGCCACCCCTCCATCAAGCTGGTCAAGTTTGCTGATGACACCACGGTCCTAGGCCTCATCAAGGACAACGATGAGTTGGCCTACAGGAACACTGTGTCACAGCTGGCAGCATGGTGTACAGAAAACAACCTGGAGCTCAATGTCAACAAGACGGTGGAGATGGTCATGGACTTCCGGAAACACCCGCCCTCACATCCTCCATTACTCATCAATAATGCAGCTGCAAAGGTGGTAGAGTCTGTTAAGTTTCTGGGTACCACCATCACCAGCGACCTGAAATGGGAGACACACTCATCTAATGTCATCAAGCGAGCTCACCAGAGGATGTTCTTCCTCAGACTGCTCCGGAAGATGAACATCTCCTCGAAAGTCCGCACCCAGTTCTACAGAGCCACCATCGAGAGTGTCCTCACCTCCTCCATCGCTGTGTGGTACCCCGCATCCTCTGTCCACACCAAACACAGACTGGAACGTATCGTGCAAACAGCGAGCCGGCTCACAGGCCAGGAACAGGTGCCTGTGAGTGTTCTGCATGAAGCTAGAGCCAGGAAGCGGGCTAGTAGGATAGTGGCGGACCCATCACACCCGGCTCACTGCCTCATCAGAAAACTTCCATCCGGCCGCAGGTTGTGCTCCATCAGGACCAGGATCACCAGACACCTGAACAGTTTTTTCCCTAAGGCCATCACTCTCCTCAACAACCCATCCTAGCTCCCACCTCATCCCCCGACCGCTCACCACGTCGCCAATTTTATTATGTTTCTCCTTTTACTTTCACTTTACGTAATCTTAGTGTGCTCTTCTTGTTTTATTCTGCTATTTTCGTGTTTTACTGCGCTGTATCACCTAGTCAAATTCCTGTGTACATTGTACATTTGGCGAATAAAGAGATTCTGATTCTGATTCTGATAGTAGCCTAAGTACAAGTATGTAAGCTACATTTTAATCTATCTACTTTCAACCATGAGAAACTGCTGTGTATTTTATCCCCTTCCGCATATTTGGTGCAGTTAAGAGCAAGCTCTGCAGATAAATGCTATGCAGATTATGGCTAAAGTTTATTGGTTTCTGGTACTGGTTTCAGTGGTCACATGCACTAGTCCCATTATTAGTGTCACCATGATGCTTTGGAAGATGCCACAATAAAAGTAGCTAAATGTTGCTATTATCAGTGTACATTGAGAACACTATTGTTGCTGCACTTTGATAGATGATAAAAATATATGAAATACACTTTCCTCTATACATGTTTTACAGTACACAACCTACAAAATCCAAAAAGGAAACCCCAGGACCTTTTACCCTTTCATCTTCAATGACATCATGGGTCTTGAGAACAACACTAACACAGGTGTCCGTGCAGAAGACATCAAACTGGCCATAAAGGGACATGTGAGAGACGGTTACAAGGTAAAATTAATGCATTTTTTCAAGTCTGGTTCATATCATCAAATCGAAATATAGCTGCAAGTGGCGATTGTGGGGTCCAAGCACACTTTGAAAAGACAGACAAAACTTTAGAGATGATAGACAGACAAGTTTCATGAAGATTGGACATGCAGTCGATTACTTCTGACCAATTTGTGTTAGCCTGTGACTTTTGTCAAGTTTATCATTTAATTGTGCCCATATTGTTCATGGTACATTGTTAAAGTTATTCACAATGGCCAAACTTTCTATTGGAAAATATGACTCTTGTTCTTGGCAGTTTATGACTACGGAGAAGATAAGCCCGGATTTCAACCCACGATCTTCCACATAAGAGCTAACCTCGTGTTACAGTTTCTCGAAGGAGAAACTAGCTAAAGGGAGAAGTATTGTGATACAGCCTATGATTGACAGTGCTAACCACTTAACCACATGCAACTTTATAGTGCTCTCCATTAACGAATAAATCAATACTAAATCACATGGGCTAGAAAATTGTTGCTGCACTGCTCTCTATGGGTTTAAACTTTAAAGTATAGTGCACTTCTGGCCACGCCCCAATCAGTGATGTCAAATCAGGTATTTTGCCTTTGACAGATTATGCCAAACACCTGCTTTGAGTTTAGGGAGTTTTCTGCACTATGTGATTTAGTGTTGATTTACTTTTCATGAAACTTCAAAATGATTAGGGTATATCAGGAACTTGAACTCACAACCTTGTGATCCTAAGACCTGTAGCTTAACCACTCCACCAAATTCGTCTTTGGTGTGTCTAAGTGGGAAAATAAAACAAAGGGACAAGTGATAGGTCATAGGTGATACTCCCACCTATGCTGAAAGCTTCAGAAAGAGTACTACAACTGTATTAGTGTCCCACATTAATCAATTTAAACGTGGCTTTACAGACATCATCTTGAGAGTACAGACATCATTTGTCTTTAGTTTGTTAAAACACATATCTTGAACACATCACATTGTCAATTTATCAAACTATTTGCAGCTGGACATTTCGATCTACCGTACGCTCAGTTATCAAGATATCATTATCATTTTTGGGCTGTTTACTAATTAAGGTATGACGATTCATTTTTTAAAATGTTCTGTAATGTATGGTTTAGGAGGATAACACTGTGGGATCACAGTCAGTTTTTGTTATAAACAGAGGGGGGCGACTTCAGAATCGGGGGTAGGTACCCCCACTTAAGCTAACGTGTCCTAAAAATTTCAACTCTCTAGGGCATATGGGAGATTTTTACACATTTTTAGAAGTTTTGATTCTAATAACTATGGAAATTTGATTATCATGTAATAAGCCCTGGCCATTTTCATCAATTACAACCACAAAGTCGACTTGGAAACTTTTTGCATTTGTGGCGCTCACTAGTGGTTTGTGAGCGCACTTAAGCAACACTCCTCAACATGCGTTTCAAATTTTGGTCTGATTAGGTGAATGGTCAATGAGTTATGGCCAATTTTGTGTTCGGGCATGTTTAGTTAAAAGTTCATTGGTTGACAAAAGCCAAACTGTTTGACCTATCAATTATCTTTATGGCACTTTTATCCACACCAAGTTTCGTGTGAATCAGATGAACAGAGGAGTTGCGAAAAAAGTGATTTAAAAAAAAATCTAAATGGCGGAAAATCCAATACGGAGGACATTGGACTCAGCACCTTCCAAAGAATCTATAGACACAATAATTTTCTCTCTACAATGAATGGTTCATAATTATTGGCCAAAACATAAAATTGCTTGTTATAGCACCACCATGCGGCCAATAAATATAGTTTTTGTTGCCTGAGTAGTGGGGTGCCATAGGAGCCCACCTGCTAAATATGGCTGCTGTAGGACTTATGATTTCTGATTTGCAGATACTTTAAGTGGAGGAAAAAGAAGAAGGAACAAAGATGAATTCCAACAAATACAATAGGGTTCCAGCACGGTGTGATGTTGTGAGGTGTCATACCTGCTGACACAGTATCTCTATTGAGTGAAGAAGTCCTAAAGAAGATGAGGGACATCAGACTGCCTGAGTAGTGGTGGGTCATAGGAGCCCACCTGCCAAATATGGTTGCTGTAGGACTTACGGTTTCTGAGCTGCAGATACTTTTAGCAGAGAAAAAGCAAGAAAGAAAGAAAGAAAGAAAGAAAGAAGCAGAATAATTCCAGCAAATACAATAAGGTTCCAGCACTACGTGCTTGGACCCCTAATTAAAGCATTATTTCAACTCTGTTTGACATCATTCAGGCAAATAGTCCAGTTCTGTGATCTGTTTTGCATGAAATACTTTTTTGTTCACAGAAAAATACATAACAGATACTGTTTACATGCAAGTATTAATATTTAACTGGAGTTTGCATTCTTTTCCAGTTCAATCCTATATCTACACTGTCAAAGGAAGACCAAGGCTACAACAGTTGCCCCACTGTGGATGACAAAGTTCATGTTCTGTTGTGTGTCATACCTGCTGATGGAGTATCTCGATTGAGTGATGAAGTCATTGGGAAGATGAGGGACATCAGACTAGCAGCCAGTGACATGGGTAAGAGCAAACATCAGGGTTTTTTATTGCTTTGTGTGTGCAGTCTTGGTGCCACATTGGGTTCTGTGAATGTTACCAAATTGCCCGAAAAACATATTAAAGGACTGAGTAGGTTTCTGTTCTGTATCTGCAGGGATTCCCCAAGTGGCTATTCTCACCAAAATTGATGAAGCCTGTCCTGAGGTCAATAAAAGTATAAGAAATGTCTATAAGAGCAAGCTCCTGAAGAAAAAGGTGAGTCTCTGTTGGTAGTGAGGTCAACACCTTACATTCATTTGTCAACTGAAATGTTGCTCCTCTCAACTTAGATGGAGGAATTCAGTTCAAAGCTGGGTATTCCACTGAACTGCATCTTTCCTATGAAGAACTACAGCTCAGAAATCTGCTTAGAGGACGACACTGATTCACTGATACTGTGTGCACTGAGACAGATGATTGATTTTGGAGAAGACTTCCTCAACAGTATGTAAACCTATCCATTGTCATTTGAGTTTCAAGCATGTAAGTCTGATGAAAGAATCATGTACATGGCGAATGTTGCTTGACTGCAGCATGAAATAAGAGGCACCTGAGCTGCCTAATGTCCTGCCATAATCGCATCATATGTTAAACATTACCAGTTATGCTAATCATTAATTAGACTAATTAATGCATTAAAATATTTCTAATTCTTCATAATTGTATTCACATAACACATGAGCGTTATTAATATGAACTCTGTATCTTAAAATAGACATGGACACCAGGGAAGATGTCGCCCAAGATCGCCCTGGTTTGCAAAAGGCTGTACGAAAAAGGCAGCTGAAATGCAAAACCTCCCCGGCTCAGCATAGAGGCATAAAACGACAGAAGAGATAAGACAATGTGCACACTGCGCCAACCACATCTGGACTGACCTGGACCTGCGACCGCTGTGGCAGGACTTATCCCTCAAGGACTGGACTTCACAATCACAGAAGACGCTGCACCAAAACCTGACTCTAGGCACAATAATCTATGGTCTTATGAGACTTTGATGCCGACGACAACATTTTTACATTCATATGTATAAAAACATCAGTAAAATACTTTTGAGAGATTCTATTATATTTGTGACAAAACAATATGTGGTATAATTTAAAAATATTTTAAAATCAGTTTTTACACAACAATGTCATTGCTCTTAACATGTGCCATTATTTTCCATGATTCTTTTTAGCCTCTGATCTCTGTATGTTTTGTGCCTGTTTGTTGTGTTTTGGTATGTTTTTGTGGTGTAACCTGACCCCGTTTGTATTTTTATATGAAACCTTTTTTTTTTTTTTATCTCATTTTGCTGCCCATCTTGACCAGGACTCTCTGGCAGAAGAGATATTGTATCTCAATGGGACCTTCCTGGTTAAATAAAGGATAAATAAAAAAAAATAAAAAAATCATTCATTGTCTTTACCTGCTTATGCCTACTGGGTCACAGGGGGCTTGAGCCAATTCCACGCGTGCCTTGGGCGAAAGACAGAAACACCCTTGACTAGTCGCCAGTCCAACAAAGGGCTAACATATAAACATATATTAGTGTATATATAGTATATGTAGTACGTACATAGTGTGATGCTATGCGAGGTTCTTTGTAGAGTGTAAAGATTTGTCACAGATAGCCTATATTGTATTTTTTCTTACTGAAATATGTATGGGCAGATCTGGTACAATAACAGAGTAGGCCTGTATCACTCTCCATGTATTTTAACTGTTGAGATTGTTAGCCATGCTTTGTTGATTCAGGTGGTAATTCATGGTGTTTAAGATTACTACTGTTTATGTAAAACCACAATTTTAAGTATGTAAGTATTTTAAGTATGTTTTATGTAAAACCACAACAACAATAATTACGGAACACAGTGTGATTACTGATTTCTTCTTCTTTTCTTCTTTTATTTTTATTCATTCCCTCTAACACACTTTAACTTGATGCCTAGGAAGGGATTTAGGGAGCCATATCCCTCCCTCCTATAGATGTTTGAACAACCTCGGGGTCTTTATCGAAATATTATATTTGTTTTACAGACAGAAAGGACTTTTAAAAACTCAAATGCTGAAAAGCTGTTGTGAAGCCACAATATATTTTAAAATATCTTAAATATTTTTATCTCTCTATCTTTAAATCAGTTTTGCCATACTTCTCAGGCTCATTCACTCCCAGTAAATTCCAAACAGCATAGAAAACAACTCCAGAGACTTCTAATTCAGTCAGTAAATTTAATCTATCTCTGTGAAGGAGAAGCGGACAATCCCGTTTTGGAAAGTTGCATCAGAACGCTAATATCAGGCCATAAACTTTTACATTTTGAAAGAAGTTCCGTTCATTTCATATTTTTGAGCACATTTGGGAGAGCCGAGCCGAGCCGAGCCTGAGATGGGAGGGGGCGTCATACTTCCACTCATGGAAGTATTATATAGTCTGGTTGGCTTGAATGGATTTTGATTGACAGAAGGCGGGTCCTAACGTAATCGCATCATATAGCTATATTAGCTATTGGTTGAAACTTTTATTTTGGAGAGGAAAACATGGAAAGCAGAGAAGCAGAAAGCGGAAGCCTATAGAATACTTCAATGAAGCCAACAGAAACCAAAGCAAGACGCTTCCGTCCGCTATAGTCCGTAAAATTAAACACAGCTTGAGTTTACACAATTACGGCTTAAAATTGGCACCCTCCTCTTTACTGTACCTCGTAATATGTAGACAGCGTTTATTTCAAAATATTTACTTTTAAAAACAACTAAGATGAGGAAAAAGTAGGAAATATCTCATAACGTGATAAAATGAGCAAAAAGTGCAATCACGCTGGAATTGTCCTTTAATGTGTATCTTTAACCCTTTGTTTGTCAGTTGTGGTGCATCATTTGTGGGGATGACAGGTTTCACTTGCTTCCTCCTACAGGTGCTCTATCTGTTGCTATATCCCATTCTGCATGGACTCATGTCAAGATATGAAGCATCGCTGTCCTTGTTACAACCCGGCTCAAGGAAGTAACACTGAGGGGAGACATACACCAAAGTAAAAGTTAAAACAAAGATTTATTAACTAAAACTAAGGGAAAATAACTAGACAACACAAACTACATCAAACCAAAAGAACAGAACAAAAGGTGTGCATTAAGTGAGGAGGGAGAGAGACACTGATGGTCTGAAGGCTTTTAAAGCCCAGGGAGTACACCAAGCCCAGGTGCACTCCATCAGTGCTGACGACGATCCCGCCTACCAGGCTCGTAGCAGTGATGCCACCAGGCCTACAGGACAGACAAGACACACAGAGCAGCAGCCGGCAGAGCGGGAGGGTCGTCACAGTCCTAGCTGCAGATCTGTGGACTGTTATAGTCCTACGTTCTCTACTGCATTTTTTAAATAATGATCAGAACTTTTTTGAACACTGAATATGGTTATTCACTCATTTAATTGTGACTTTGTATATATACTGGTACTTTGAAGGGTCTTTCCACTCAGAAATCATGTCATTGATTCTATGGATTGAATTCTAATGATAAACGTGATGTGCATTGAATTGAGGGGAGATACGATTCAGCAATAACTGGCGAATTTGTAATTTGTTAAACAAGGGATTAACATATCAAGCAATAATAAACTCTAAAGAACTGCTTTAGAGAAGGATGCTACGGAGTCGTGCTGGCAACCTCCCTGTGTGTTATATGGACAAACAAACTTCACCTGTGTTTCAGCTGGCATGAGGGTGAGTAGATAATGATAGAGTTTTCAATTTTGGGTGAACTATTCCTTTAATTCAAAAACAACAGGGGAGGAAGAAAAGGAAATGTGCTGAGAGAACTCAGCTCACAGTGGCTAAAGAACATTATGTTGGTTGTCCTTGCAACATTTCTACCAATTTTCGCAAATTCATAGAGAATTTTAGGAATTGCATCCATGAACCAACTGGTTTAGTTGTAATCATATTTTGTAATAATGTTGGAATAATATTAGTTTAGTCATATTGTATATAAACAGTCAAATGATTATTAACAACCATTACAGCAAGACACTATTAGCCAGTTTCCTGGAAATCACATCTCATAGAAAAGTAAAATGTCTGCACTGTTTCTCATAGATCAGAGAAAAGCATCCATGTACCATGGAGGGTGAGAGTCTGCAGGTTTTCATTCCATGCAAAGTCTACAGCAGCTGATTAGCAGTTAAATGATGGTCTACAAGAAACTGTGTTGGATTTCTTTTAAGTCACATGGTTTATCATAGTGAAAGTGAAAGTGCAGAGAAAGTGGGATGGTATAAAACGCTCACTTTCTCTCGTCAGCATCATTACTTGAAGCTCCACTGTGGTCCGGTACCACAAAACACAGGTATGGATTTTCTATGATGTTTATCCTCAGGTGTGGTAGGAAAATAGAATATGTGCTATTGTTTACATTGTGAAACTGAAATGTTTTGGAGTGGGTTTTTTTTCCATGTAGTGATGAATGCATTGAATAACTGAAGAAAATATAGTTTTAAGGATTAAATGACACTCAACATGACAAGATTCAATTATTTTATGAAGTAGTTTCTTATTTTGCTATTTTAATTTTCTATTTCAATGTCAGTTTTCAAAACTGGTGTTACTTTTCTGCTTCACTTGAAGAGGAAAATAGTGCTGGTTGTTGTGAACAGGGGGTTAAGGTGGGTTTTTGCAAAGAATTGTTTAGAATTGAGAAAAGATATGAGAATATAAGGTTTTGATGGAGATATTAATTTACACTCATAGGGGGCACCACCTCTTTCGAGGTTATAATGATAAATAAATAATACTTGGTTATAATAATCAGTCATTAATCTGATAATTTTGATATTTTCAGTTCAAGGATTACTTTTCTCTGCAGAAAAGGAAACAGAACAAACGTCTTTGCAATAAATGGAAATATTTATTCAACTACCTACTAGACACAATAATGCAATCAATGAGATGAATGAAATATGGAAATATGGAAAATTAGGAATAATAATTGGCAACAGTAAATGGAGTGATGCAAGTTCCTCAGGGAAGTTATTCAGGAGATCGCCAAGGTCGGAGAGACGAAGTCGGCGAGGTCGGGTTGCCTGGCAAATGCATACTTTGCAGAATGGAAAGATGGCATTGCATCTAACAAAGAGGCTGAAATGTATGCACCCTAGATCGTGAAATTAAATTGGCAAAGTATCAAAGCATCCAAAATAAAAGAAAGGAGAATACTATGTAAATTAAGACTCAGTCACCAAACCCTTGAGACTGAAAGACGAAGGTATCAAAAATCTTGGATGCCCACAGAATTGAGATTACATCAACATTGTGAACTGCATGAGATAGAGACAGAATTTCACTTTTTATTTGAATTCCAAAAGTATGAAATTACAGATAAATACTACTATTTCAGAAACATATTGCTTTCCAATGATTTAAAACTGCCAGTAGTACTTGAAGAGGAAAAAACGAAGTGTAGAAGCTTTTTCTGTTTGCTATTTGTTTGTTTATTTTTTGTCCATGTCACATCCTATCTCTTATTTACTATGTATATTAACCTGCATTACTTACTTGCCTCGCATCCTCTTATTTCTAATTTCTATTTGTGTATTTTTACTTATTTATTCCATTCATTTTTTATATTATTTTATTTGTCTAAATTCCCATCTTGTTAATATTATTTGGTTTTTACACAAACACTAATTACATAGATACAGACAAACTGATACTCACTCCGCAGTGGAGGATCTGGATGTGGGAGCTGCAACCCAGATGTTTCACTAATGACGTACAGAAATACTCACACTCACACACACTGATTCAGGGAGGAAGGATGATATTCCTTTTTCAATGCTTTTGCAATATTGTTGTACAACTGTCATGCCAATAACGCCCCCTTGAATTGAATTGACTACAGGATACACAAGTAAATGTTTTTGCAATATCCAATCAATAATTCTATACAAGAGATACAAAATATAACTAAAAACATGCCCTCACAAGAAATGGCTCCTAACGTGACATATTCCCTAATTATTTTACTTTTTAACAATGGGAGGAATAGAATCCAGACTTCCCCCCAAACTTCTCTTAGTAAGATATGCACAAAAAAAAATCTTAACATTGTTCAAAATTCAATTTTGATTGATATCATTCACAGGAAATTCCAAATGCTTGGCTGAAGATAACCCTATAACCCTAACCAATAAAATATTACTTACGTCATGTCAGCTCTAAGTGCACCATGGAGGAAAATGCAATTGAGGTAAGTGTAAACGTAAAGTTCTGTTTCTTAATACAAAACTGAAAATGCACAAGAATAATTTGATGTTTCTTGCCTTGTTGGCTTTATTTACTCTTTGATCTAGATAACATAAATACATTTTTACTGTCAATAACATCCTGGTTAACTTTAAGTAAGTGTAAGTACATGTAATCTAAGTCTTTTCTTTACTGAACAGTGACAAAGATCTGCAGTATGTGAAGGATTATCAACCTCACAACGAAGAGGTCCAACATCTCAGAATTCTGCTTCATGGGCCAGTTGGTGCTGGAAAGTCCAGTTTCATCAACTCTGTCACCAGTGTCTTGCAAGGCAGAATGACGGGTGCAGCTTTGGTGGATTCAGCATCTGCTGGTGCCAGTTTCACCACAAAAGTACAAATAACTTTTGATTGTGTGGATTAACTAAGCAACGGCCATCCCTATTTCATTATGTATTTCATGCAATTTAAAACGATAGTTAAGTATTGTAACTCAAGTTCTATGAGCATAGGCGTAGCGTTCTAACAGCTTTGCGTGCCATGGGTAAACCAATAGCGAAGCCTATACCAATAGCGAAGCCTATGCGAAATAGAACTTGGCAAAGAACCATTTGAGATAATTGACTACCATGCATTGTGCACCACCAAAGATAATTACAATCAGCTCATAGCAGTGATGCCACTAGTATCATTGAGCAAATTACAAACTGTGTAAGGCCACCAGATGGCATTGTGATAAAAACAGCACTTTCCTCCATATGTGTTTTACAGTACAAAACCTACAAAATCCAAAAAGGAAACCCCAGGACCTTTTACCCTTTCATCTTCAATGACATCATGGGTCTTGAGGAAGAGACTAATACAGGAGTCCGTGTGGAAGACATCAGACTGGCCATGAGGGGACATGTGAGAGATGGTTACGAGGTAAAATTACAGCATTATTTAAACTCTGTTTGACATCATTCAGGCAAATTATCCAGTTCTGTGATCTGTCTTGCATGAAATATTTTTTGTTCACAGAAAAATACATAACACATACTCTGTTTACATGCAAGTAGCATTATTTAACTAGAGTTTGCATTGTTTTCCAGTTCAGTCCTATATCTACACTGTCAAAGGAAGACCAAGGCTACAACAGTTGCCCCACTGTGGATGACAAAGTTCATGTTCTGGTGTGTGTCATTCCTGCTGATGCAGTATCTCGATTGAGTGATGAAGTCGTTGGGAAGATGAGGGACATCAGAGTAGCAGCCAGTAACATGGGTAAGAGCAAACATCAGGGTGTTTATTGCTTTGTGTGTGCAGTCTTGGTGCCACATTGGGTTCTGTGAATGTTACCAAATTGCCTGAAAAACATATTCAAGGACTGATTAGGTTTCTGTTCTGTATCTGCAGGGATTCCTCAACTGGCTATTCTTACCAGAGTTGATGAAGCCTGTCCTGAGGTCAATAAAAGTGTAAGAAATGTCTATCACAGTAAGCTCCTGAAGACAAAGGTGAGTCTCTGAAGGTGATTTTGTAATACATTGTACAGAGATAATCTAACCTCAGTTAGAATATAATTGATCTTTATAGTAAAAAGATTTCAGTATTTGAGCACAAAAACCCTCCTGAGGTCAACACCTTGTGCATTAATTTGTCAACTGAAATGTGTTTCTTTCATCTTAGATGGAGGAATTCAGTTCAAAGCTGGGTATTCCAGTGAACTGCATCTTTCCTGTGAAGAACTACCACACAGAAATCATCTTAGATGACAACACTGATTCACTGATACTGTGTGCACTGAGACAGATGATTGACTTTGGAGAAGACTTCTTCTACAGTATGTAAAACTATTCATGGCCATTTGAGTTTCAAACATTTAAGAGTGTACATGGCAATTTTAGTTAGTTTTAGTTATCTTCGAAAATTATACTTTCAGTTTCCTTTCAACTTTACATTGTTTTTGCTATTTCAATTTACTAAAATGTTTTTTCATACACCGATTCAACTAAAAAATAGACTATACACATAATTATATAATCATCATAAACTTGGATTAAACATACATAAACAAATAAACAAACATTTCAGTGTTGCAGCATATTGAATCAATTATACCATTGATATTGGAAGTTAGAACAACCCATTGTGGGCATTATGAGCCTACAGTCCAAGTTTGCAATATTCACTCTCTTTACTATCAAGATATTTAGTCTCAAAGATAAGTTAACAGTTGGTTTAAGGCAAAAAATAAAATCTTTCTTTAAATATTAGGCCAAAGAACTGCACGTTACATATTTCCTAATTATCTTCCTTCTTAGCAATGGGAAACAGACCATCCCAACCCCCCCCACCCCCGCCCCCCCCCACCGTCTCCTAGTAAGATATGCAAAAAATTCTCAACAATGTTCAAAATTCAATTTTTATTAACTAATTATCATTCACAGACAACAAATGGCTGCATAATGTTGATAAACTTATTTATTTAAAACATGCTTACGTCTTAATCAACATGCAATTTGCTTGTCAGCTTTAAGTGAACCATGGAGGAGAATGCAATGGGGGTGAGTAAGTGTAAACATAACGTCTGTGTGGTGCCACTGTGCCCTTAATGTCTGTTTCTGTTTCTTAACACAAAACTGAAACTGCACAAGACAATTTGTTGTTTCTTGCCTTGTTGGCTGCATTTACTGTTTGTTGTAAATAAAACTGAAAGTAAACATATTTTAATTCTAAAGTCTAATCTAAGTCTTTTCTTTACTGAACAGTGAGAAAGAGAGAGATCTGCAGTATGTGAAGGATTATCAACCTCACAACGAAGAGGCCCAACATCTCCGAGTTCTGCTTCATGGGCCAGTTGGTGCTGGAAAGTCCAGTTTCATCAACTCTGTCAACAGTGTGATGCAAGGCAGAATGACGGGTGCAGCTTTGGTGGATTCAGCATCTGGTCACAGTTTCACCCAAAAAGTACAAATAACTTTTGATTATGTGGATTAACTAAGCAACAGCCATCCCTATTTCATTATGTATTTCATGCAATTTAAAATTTGGCAAAGCACCATCTGTGATAACTGACTACCATGTATTGTGCACCACCAAAGATAATTACAGTACACTGAATCAGCTCGTAGCAGTGATGCAACTAGTATCATTGAGCAAATTACAAACTGTGTAAGGCCACCAGATGGCAACATTGTGATAAAAACAGCACTTTTCTCCATATGTGTTTTACAGTACACAACCTACAAAATCCAAAAAGGAAACCCCAGGACCTTTTACCCTTTCATCTTCAATGACATCATGGGTCTTGAGAAAGAGACTAACAAAGGAGTCCGTGTGGAAGACATCAGACTGGCCATGAGGGGACATGTGAGAGACAGTTACAAGGTAAAAATATAGCCGCAAGCGGCGATTGCGAGGTCCAAGCACAATTTGATAAGACAGACAGATAGACAAAACATTACAGAAGGTAGAAAGACACACACAAAAACTGACATGTTGTGAAGATTGAACACACAGTCTAACAGCGGCTTTTGTGTTGGCCCGTGACTTCTGTCAAGTTTATCTTTTCATTGCAACCACATTGCTGGAGTTGTTCACAACGGCCAAACTTTCTATTATTTGTCCTTGATGACTAAAGGCTTTGGAAAAGACAAGTCTGAATTTGATCCCACAACCTTCCACATGAAAGGCTGATGCTTTACCTACTGAGCCAAACGCCTGTTATAGGTTTAGTGAGAAGAAACTAAACAGAGAAGTAGTGTGATACTGCAGCCTATGATTGACAGACTGACAGTGCTAATCACTTTATAGAACATTGTAGTACTCTCCATTAACAAATAAAAGAATACTAAGTCACATGGGCCAGAAAACTGCTGCTGCACTGATCTCTATGGGTTGAAACGTCTGGCCACACCCCAATCAGTGATGACATTCAGGTATTTTGCCATTGACAGATGATGTCAAACACCTGCTTTGAGTTTTTTGCACTGTGTGATTTAGTGTTGATGTACTTTTCATGAAACTTCAAAATGGTCAAAGTCCATGAGGGACTTGCACTCACAACCTCGCGGTCCAAAGACCTGAACTTTACCACTCTGCCAACTTCCACTTTGGTGTGTGCCACAATGGGGAAACAAAACAAAGGGACAAGTGATAGGTCACAGGCGCTAGTCCAAACCATATTGAAAGCCTCAGAAAGAATATTATAACTGTACTAGCGCGCCACATTAATCAATTTACACATGGCTTTACAGACATCATCTTGAGAGTCCAGACATCATTTGTATTTAGTTTGATGAAGATTGATCAAACTATCTTGAACATATCACATTGTCAATTTATCAAACTATTTGCAGCTGCACATTTCCATCTACTGTGCGCTCAGTTTTCAAGATATCATTATAATTTTTGGGCTGTTGACTAATTAAGATATGACGATTTCAAAAATCATGTTGTTTTTTTCCTGTAATGTACGGTTTAGGAGGACAACACTGTGGGATCACAGTCAGTTTTTATAAACAGGGGGGCGACGTCAGAATCGGGGGTAGATACCAGTGTACAAAAGATTTATCTCACTTCAGCCAACATGTCCTGAAAATTTCAGCTCTCTAGGACATACAGCTGATTTTTAATGAATTTTTGAAGTTGTGACTTTAATACCAATGAAGATTTGGTTACTATGCAATAAGCCACGCCCACTTTCATCAGTAATGACCAAATTTCATGGATCGACTTGGACATCATCCTAGAACATGTGTAAAAATGTTCATAAAAATCTATGCGGTCAATTATGTGTAGCGTGTAGAGTCGAAATTATCAAATCTAGAATTTAGTAAAGGTATGAAAATATGAAACTTTGATAAAGATATCAATTTACACTCGTAAGGGGCACCACCTTCCTAGATGAAGGACCTTTACTTATACTAATCAGTCATCAGTCTAAAGATTGTGAAATCTTTTCAATACAGGGATTACTTTACTCTGCAAGTAAGGAAACACATAACAACTTCTCTGTAATAAATGGGAATATTTATTTAACTATACAAGCATAACAAATTCAATGAGATAAGCAATATATAAGGCACGTATATTAATCACCAGAATGAAGCACGGAAACTATAAACTAAAAATAGACATGAAATGCAATGAAACAAATTAAGAATGAAAGGGAAATGATAATGAAATATGGGAATAAGAATTGGCAGCAGTAAATGGAGGTATGTATGGATCAATCAACCAGAGAAACGAGGCGGAAAGCTACGGGGCGACTAGACTATAAAAGCCTAACTTTTCCTGATCTATTTAAATAATTTGAATCTAAACTTTTGCATCAACTCTCAGCAGCAAAGACGTGGATAATCAGAGCCTACTTTGTTCAGTTGGGAAGTCCTGCCGGTCGGGTTGTCTGGTCCCGCTGAGCTCGGAGAGACGGGCTCGGCTTGGCCGGTTACCTGGCAACGGCAGACGCTGGAACAGCTGGTCTCTGATGTGTTATCGTCACGTCGAGGCAAGCAGCGCTACCGGCTTTTCACAGCTGTAGACAACAGGCCTCTCTGGATGTGGAACACTGCGGCGATGTTGAACCAGTGTTTGACTGCTGGTCTTGGAAGAGTTGACGTTTCTAGCTCTGCTAACTGTTATAAACTAAATGATCTCGTTCCTAAATAGCTTCGAAAATGATCTTCGCTTGGCCGAGCGTTGATAACTTCTTAACTATTAGACGCGAGGTTCAAACTTCTTGTACGCGATTCTTAAGTTCATCTGGAGAAGACGTCTCTAACTCCAGGTTCAAACTCTAAGTTTTAGCTAAAGTCGAATTGTAGCTAAATTGTTGGTCTTGGCTTCAGCAGGTTTCTTGGCGAGGGCGGAAGGTTGAACTGTCTGAAAACCCAGATAAGAACATTTTATAGCTCTTTGAATTCTCAGGCGTGGTTTGCCATGCAAATCACGCTTCGCGCTCTTTTTCTGTTTACAAATTAATTTCTTTGTTTGAGACGATTTCACCCCGAACTGAGAGGGAGGGGGGAAAGGAATGCAAGAGGAATCATTCCTCTAGTCTATTTTATTTTGGGATCTATTACTAAGTGATCTTAATAAAGATTCCTTTTAAAATAATATGTCGGTATTTTACATCTCCACCAATTACTGTTGTCAATTGATCGAAATAATAAAAACCTGTCAACTTACATTCAAACTTATATAGCTAGCACATCAATATAAGGACATCAAATAAACCTTCCTGGTACAGTCTGTGACTATAAAGTCTTCACCAAGTTAACTCATATATGTAACTTGTGTCTCTAACTGCGTGATCAATATGAGAAAAACAATTTAATCATTTAAGACATTTGGACGCACTGACATTTTATACTGACATGTCGTTGCTATAAATGACCACAAGGTGGCAGTGTAGGACCATGGAAATAGGAGAGTGTCTCTGGATGAATATCTGAAACAATTCAATCATTTAACACATCATGGTCTATGCATGCAACTTTAGCTATTGAACATCTTCAACATATATATGGGCCTATAGTTAACACATCTAGTATACTTCGAACTACAAAATAGATCCATTAAAGACATTGGGAAAATATAGTTGAAAGTAGGTTTTAAAGGAATGTGAAAAGGGAAGAGATTTATGACTGTCCTGATTCAGAGAGGGGGTAGTGATGAGACTCTGGATAGTGTCAACAGCAGTCATCGATTCCTTCGTATTGACACGGTGTGTATTCCCGTTCTCACCCAATGGTGACTGTCCCTTCTGACCAGAACAGTCTGGTACTCCAAATGAAGAAAGGAGGGTGATTCCCTATATTCAGATGTGTGAGAAGTATGGATGTGTGATTGTATAGTTCATTAGTATTCCTGAGTTCTTGAGTCCTTCTCCTCCTGATGGCTGAAAGATAAAGGTCGTTAATTGTGGAATGTGTGAGTTTCAAAGCTCTTCGCCGGGTTGGTATCCTGTCGTTAATTTCCTGAGCTGTCCTGTGGAGACATCTCTGGCTGGCATAGACTCAACTCCTTGAGCCATGGACTGTGTCAGTTCGACACCTTTATGGCCACTTGTTGTGATAGGCCATTTGGTGTTGATTCAAGAAAACAACAGAAATGTTGTGGGCTTTCTGCAAATGTCTCCCTGGTATCGCTACATATGAGATATGAACTTTTTTGCATTTGTAGCACCCACTAGTGGTACAGCTCAAAATGCTTTTGGGGGTGTGTTCATACAACACTTCTCAACGTGTTTAAAATTTTGGCTTGATTAGATGAAAGGTTAATGAGTTATGGCCAATTTAGTGTTATGGCGTGTTTCGTTAAAAGTTTATTGGTTGATAAAAGCCAAACCATTTGACCTATCAATAACCTTTATGCAACTTTGAAAGAGGACGGCCCCAAGATTCTCCACACCAAGTTTCATGTGAATTGGATGAATGGCCTAGGACGGTGTTTCTCAACCACTGGGCCGCGGCCCATGTGTGGGCCGTGAGCGCCCTCTAGTGGGCTGCGAAATGTTTTCAAGTTGAAGCTCACTTTTTGCGTGTGTTTCAACGGATGGACTGACTGTCACCAGGCTGCGCACTGGACTCATCCCTGACCACGTAGATACGCTCTTATTCTTAAATAAACCAGTAGATTGTCGTGTCATTGTTTCCAATACATAAACTGTGACAGCGCCACAATATCGGCACGGCCGGCACAACATAAACAGTTAATCAATGTATAGAAATTGATCTAAATCGCTCTGTAATGCGTCTAATGTGCGCATCACGTCATATCTGTCGTTTGGCGATGCAGTAGCTCTGTACTCAACCTGACAGTCCGTCTCCTGTTCCGAAAACGTTCGTAAAAAAATATAAAATTCCACAATTTCTCCGAACTCGCATGTGTTGTAACGGTAAAGAGTAACTTGATACTTTTCAATCGGACAATTCTAACGCTGCTCAACACTCAGAAAGTTAACATGAGTGCAGTGCAGAGACTTCATTGCATATTCCGCCAGTTGGGTTCCGTTGGACACAATGTAAAGACAATTTAAAGTAATTAACCCTAAAGAAACATTTTCAGCCTGTGGGAAACACTGACGTCCGTTGTCGGGGGTCCCGACTCTTTTGAATTATGCTTAGTTGAGTAACTTGTTGAGTAGGCCTAAAGACAGGTGTAAAAACACGCATTTTCTATTTTCTATTTTCTCTGTCAAAAGCTGTTTTTTACTTAATGATTAATCGATTAATTGGTCATTAACGTGACCGATGACCGATTAAGGAAATTTCTGAAAATTTGCATCCCTACCTGTTCTTCATTTTTAACTCTCCTGCCATAGATTATAAAATTTAATCATCCTTATTCTATTGATTAACTAACTAACTATTCTTCATTTTGTTCATTCTATTATTTTATTTATTATTTTGAATTATTAATTGATTCACAGTGATCTTATTTATGCATGTTTCTTTGAGTGGTTTTCTATCCACTTGTTTTGAGTGCACTTCCTGGTTTTAATTACTTCCTTGTTTGCTGTGGCAATTATTGAATCATTAGTTCTTGTTGTGTTAATAGGCCAGACTCCACTTTTGTATAATAAATCCCTTTTGACTGAGAATGCCCTCCTTTTATGGTTTTATGTTGGCTTCTGGCACACCCATACAATTTTAAAGAACCTGTTTGTTTTTATTGTATTTATTTAATTCGAGGGCTCCCGCCTGTTTAACAGGGAGTGGTGTTGTAGTTCATTAATACACTTAGAATAGATTATTAGATTAGATTATTAGAATAGAATAGATTAGCCAAAATAATTTAGGATCTTTTTTTTTAATGGGCCCTGGCCCGTTACAAGTATGAATAGGTGGGCCTTGAAGTAGAAAAGGTTGAGAACCCCTGGCCTAGGAGGAGTTGCAAAAAAAGTGTTCCTTAAATAATTCAAAATGGCGGACAATGCAATATAGTGGACATTGAAAGTGATATATGGGTTGGACTCAGCACATTCCAAAGAATCTAGGAACACAAGAATTTTCAGTCTACGACACACGGTTCAGAAATTATTGGCCAAAACGTAAAGTTGCTTGTTATAGCGCCACCATCTGGCCAATGTGCATGGGCTGCCTTGCCTGAGTAGTGGTGGGCCATAGGAGCCCACCTGCCAAATATGGTTGCTGTAGGACTTACGGTTTCTGAGCTGCAGATACTTTTACCGGAGAAAAAGAAAGAAAGAAAGAAAGAAGCAGAATAATTCCAGCAAATACAATAAGGTTCCAGCACTATGTGCTTGGACCCCTAATTACAGCATTATTTCAACTCTGTTTGACATCATTCAGGCAAATAGTCCAGTTCTGTGATCTGTTTTGCATGAAATACTTTTTTGTTCACAGAAAAATACATAACACATACTCTGTTTACATGCAAGTAGCATTATTTAACTGGAGTTTGCATTCTTTTCCAGTTCAATCCTATATCTACACTGTCAAAGGAAGACCAAGGCTACAACAGTTGCCCCACTGTGGATGACAAAGTTCATGCTCTGGTGTGTGTCATACCTGCTGACGCAGTATCTCTATTGAGTGATGAAGTCGTTGGGAAGATGATGGACATCAGAGTAGCAGCCAGTAACATGGGTAAGAGCAAACATCAGGGTGTTTATTGATTTGTGTGTGCAGTCTTGGTGCCACATTGGGTTCTGTGAATGTTACCAAACTGTCTGAAAAACATATTAAAGGACTGATTAGGTTTCTGTTCTGTATCTGCAGGGATTCCCCAACTGGCTATTCTCACCAGAATTGATGAAGCCTGTCCTGAGGTCAATACAAGTATAAGAAATGTCTATCACAGTAAGCACCTGAAGACAAAGGTGAGTCTCTGAATGTGATTTTGTAATACATTGTACAGAGATAATCTAACCTCAGTTAGAATATAATTGAATATAATTATAAATATTTACAGTCAAAAGATCTCAGTATTTGAGAAAAAAAAACCCTCCTGAGGTCAACACTTTATGCATTAATTTGTCAACTGAAATGTTACTTTCATCTTAGATGGAGGAATTCAGTTCAAAGCTGGGTATTCCACTGAACTGCATCTTTCCTGTGAAGAACTACAACTCAGAAATTTGCTTAGATGACGACACTGATTCACTGATACTGTGTGCACTGAGACAGATGATTGACTTTGGAGAAGACTTCTTCTACAGTATGTAAACCTATTCATGGTCATTTGATTTTTAAACACTTAAGAACAGTGGCAGAGCAAGGGTTTCATCTAAGGGGCGCTAAAAATACTCAAGGGGCCCCACAAAAAGTATTTTATATTTTACAATAGGGATAATAATGTCAAAAGCAGTGGAATTAAAAATGCAATGATATTTAACATGAATAGTCATGAAATAGCAGCTATTTAAAATAGCCTACAATGTTACTTCGATTGTTAAGCATATTGCTACAAAATGTAGCAAGGTGATATTACACTAAGCATGTAAATGCAGGTTCAAAGCAGTAGACCTACAACTGCCACATACCAAAGACATCAAAATAATCTCAATATTCCCTCAAAAATGGCTCAATTTGCTGGAGGAAACATGACATGACAAAAAGTCAGTTCTCAGAATATCATCCATTCATATTTATTATACAATGGCCTGGATGAATACTTGATTCTGATTGGCTGGAGGGGTGTTGATTAATTTCAGATAACCACATAACTCTGACATAGTCCTTATCACTGTTCTAAATGAATGCACCATGTTGAGAATTGCTACGAATTGAATATTGTTGTGTACAAGGGTACCAGTTAGGAGATGGTCATCACTTTTATGGTATCCACAGATGGAACTCCTGATCAGGCCCGTCACCTGCTCTCTGAAATGCAGAGCGTTAGAGAGACTTTCCAAAAGGGATTTGATGATCTAGACAAACTGTTGAAGAAAGACTCTAAAGCCGCTCAGCATCGGATTGAGAATGCTGAGAAGTGCATCAGCTCCCTTGAGGATGAAGCTGGTTTACAAGGAAAAGCAGTTGGAGAGCTAACCAAGGAGGTCCATGCTCTCAAGAAAAAGGTGATTGATCTCAATGCTATGCTACACTACTATGTTCTCTTTGTTTTGGTGTGTGCATGTATTCTTTTTACCGGGCCTCTGGGACTGGCCTAGAAGAGTGAAAGTAGCTGACTGACTGACTGACTGACTACCCATTGTTGAAAGTTGCTCGAGAAGTGGCGTCAAGACCCACACAGTTATGGTGGTATACGTGATATCGTAACTATCGTAAATCAAAATCAACATATCACAAATTAAACATGTCAGATTTTCACCATGTGAAGGGTTTTTGCAGGCCACCACACTTAAAGTATATCACTATAATGCAGAGGGCAGTACAGAACACGTATTATACTAGGGTGCGAAAGCCAAGAGGAGGCCTGGCTGGCACTAGGTCTAGTCTTGTTTTTTCTTTTGTCCCCCTTCACTCTGGCAGTCCTCTTCCTTCTGATAGATCCCTTTCATCTGCCTTCAATGAGTTTCTGAGCTCTCTGGCACTGGTAGATGTTTGGCACCATCTGAATACAGGCTCTCAAGAGTGCACGTTCTATTCTAAAGCTCACAATCCTTACTCTAGAATAGATTACTTTATTTTGTCAAAGTATATGCTTGAGAACGTTATTGACTGCCAAATACAGAGTATTATTATTTCTGATCATGCCCCTTTATCCCTTTCTGTAATTCTTTCAGCAAAACCATCAACAAAGCGCAATTGGAAGTTTAATAATTATTTGCTTAGAGATGAAGACCACCCACCTATCATAAGCTAGTGTTCCAGTAAAAAGATAAGTCTTTTCTAATCATTAGATTAGCCTTCTTCAAATCTGAGACTGTCTTGTAATGCTTAATACCCCTGAGATTGTTTCACCCATTTAAAATGGAAAATGTAGAATGAAACGTGTTTTAAAATAAATGTTTACTTTACGCTACATATAACAATTTGTCTTGGATCATCTCTTAAATAAGTCTTTGCTATCATCACATTGTAGTCCATTGCCCTCAAATTACTTTTCTCTGTCTTACCTTGATTATTACATTTTACCAGCATTATATGTTTTTCCAGTCACAAACATCAATATTGTGTTACTAAGAGTGTTTTTAATGATAGAATATAGAACATATACTGATACATTTTTGAATGTCTCTTTGTGAGTACATTCTGACAACACTGACTAAAGCCACACATCTAGACCACATAGTCCAAGTTAATGAACATGCTGTTGCCTCAGTGTAGAGATAGTATTGCGTGTAGCCATTATCATTCTGCTGCATGGATTGATTTATGCCATGGGATTGAACTACACTGGATCAAGGTGAGTCGCCTCACAACATTTGGCCATGACATAAATAGTAGAGCTCTCTGATCACATGGAGTCCTGTGTAAACAGTGAAGATAGGTTTGCATTGCTAGTGAAAAAAGTCTGTTAAACTATTATCATTGGGAATATTCTGGGTTTGTTAGGTGTCACAACAACACCAAGGTTTACTTGAGTTTGCAAGTAGTTATTAGTATCTAGACTCTGACATAGCAAAATATCTATGCTTGATCTCCCTATACAGTGCCCAGAAGGACACCTGGTTGGAAATAGACTCAATGTCATTTACATAGATAATAGACATTATCAGTACGCAACTCAACATCACTCGAGTGCCAGGTGATGTCACCTTCTACAACAGGTGGTGACATCGCCTGGCACCAAAGACCAGCCAATAGCAGATGGCCAGTTCAGTACCCTACTTTTCACCATTAGATGTCAGGCTTCACACAGATTTGGGTTTGTTACTACTACTATTTAACTACAATGTAGTATTTTATTGAATTTAGCAAGAGTAAATATGATAAACTACAAGTCATTATTGGATGAAATTAAAATCAGATTACAAATAATTATAAAATAAACATAAAACAGGGACAATAGTAAAGGTAGCTAATCTTCCCTAAACCCCCTATCAGCCATACACAATATGAGGCAGCTTGATCTCCAGTGGTATTAAAGAGACAACTCTTTAGCCTCGCTGATCAGCTCCTTTGTCCCCGATGGGGTCCCTCACCTCAATGTGTAGGCTGGAAGGATGTTGTCCGGATGTTCAATGACAGTGTAAGCGGTAACTAACCCTGAAAATGTGAGTTACAAAAACAAAATGTATTACAAGATAGCAATTTTAATAGACCTCTATGAACACTGTGCATACAGTATGTTACAGTAGTTAATTTATTACAGGGTTTTGCCATCACAGGTTTTTGACCTTAAAGGAATAGTTCACCCAAAAATTAAAATTCGGTCATTATCTACTCATTCTCATGCCAGTACAAACTCGTGTGAGTGTTTTTTCTTCATACAACTTACCTGGAGTTCTCCAGGCTCGCTGCTGGAGGAGCTTCTTCCAGTGAATGGGAAGTGAATGGGGAGCTGGACGTTCTGCTTCAAAAAGGATAATAAATGTCCATAAAATTACTCCATAAAGCTCATGTAGTATAATTAAAGTCTTCTGACGTCTGACGATCGCTCTGAGTCGAAAAACACAAAATTTGATCCATTATTTCACGAAAATCCGAGTCGATCGGCATTAAATTTACTTCCGCATTACCAAACCTCACGAGGCTACCGTGGCCGCGCGAGGTTTGTGTGTGCGACAGCGCGCGACCTCCATCTCGTGAGGTTTGGTAATGCGGAAGTAAATTTAATGCCGATCGACTCGGATTTTCGAGGATTTATCAAGTTTGCAGGAGTCGGCACTCTCTCTCTCAAACCATAAAATGCCACTGGATTACATCAGTGTCTTGGCCCTTGTCTCATTTTAAATATAAAAATTATTAATAACAATACTAAAAAAGATACCCTATGTGTCTCCCAGAGCTCCTCTCCCCTCCCATAATACCCAAATTCCAAAAACATCCTATCCACCCTGTCTTATCCTATCAACCTGTCTCCCATAGTAAGGCCCTTCTCTTCCCCTACCACTACTTCTCAACTCCCCGACTAGCCACCCCTGATTAAGTATAAATATTAGTAAACCCCCACCCCTATCGCTGATCAAAGCCCCAGCCCACCCCTTTGTTAATGTGTATGACAAACCAAAAATCCTTACCAACCAAAAATCCTTTTTATCACCAAAAAGGGTTAAGGATTTTTGGTTTGTCAGTTGTGGTGCATAGATTGGATCAATAGGTAAACTTATACCTGATATCCCCCCTGTTGTGCATGTAAAGCTATTTTCTTAGTTTGCATCTTCCTGAGCTCATGAGCACACAGTGCAGATTCAGCGTCTTGGTCAAGGACACTTCAGCAGGGTGGATTGTTGCTGACACAGTGGTTTGAACCTGGGTCCTCTGGTTGAGTGTTGGTCTCCCTCCTCACTAGACTAGACCGCTACCTCAGAAGAGACCAGTTTCTAATAAATCACGTGACAGAAAGGAAACTGAAAGAAAATAAATACCTTTGAGTGCAGAGTAACCAATGAATTTAGTTTAGTTTAGTTTATTGAGTTTATTTATATCAGGGACCATGCACAAAATACATTAATCTCAAACAAAGAGAGAAGATGCTTTGTACCAGATTTAGCTGCTAGCTAATTTCCATCTGTAGTCCCTGGGCAGGTGAACAGAAACAATAAAACACAGAGCAAAACCTATCATCTCCACTACAAATGGACCAACAACCTACTGACATCCACGCAGGCATATGCGCACACAAACACACACACACACACACACACACACACACACACACACACACAATAGCACATTTCATAGGAAAAAATACAAAGCAGAATACAAATATCAAAGTATTACATGCATATATCCAAAGATATAAAAACAGGTCATCAAAATGTCAAATTAATGCTGACAAGACTGGTTACTTAAAATCCATTTTTTTAACTTCACAGGAGAAAATATGGAAATCTTTGCAGGTTTTCAGATTGACAGGGAGCTCATTCCATTCTTTAATGGCTTTAAAAGAAAAAGCAGATTGTGCAAAGGCAGAGCCTGGTTTAGGGACGCTACAGTCTCCCCTTGAAACAGACCTTGAAGCTCTGCTCATTTGCTCAGAGCAGAGCTGAACAAAGTTCTTCAACGGTGGAGGAGCAGCATTATGGATTATCTTATGCACTAAATGGACATCTGAATACAAAATTGAGTTGTCAAAGCTTAACATTTTATATTTAACACATATATCACAATGATGATACTGTCGTGATTTCCTGTCCAGGACTTTCAGGGCTTGTTTATGAAGTGACCTAATTGGTTTTAAGACAGTCTTGTTTGCCTGAGACCAACATGATATGCAGTAATGAAAATAAGAAAAAATCATTGCATTCAAATATGTCTTAGAGGCTTCAACTGTTAACGAATTCCTAATATGTCTAAAGTTAGCTATGTTATATTTCAATACATGGCACATCTTTTTAATATGCCTTTTGAATGTAAGAGTGGAATCTAGAGTAACACCTAAGTATTTAAACTCCTCAAAAATGTGTTATCTTTGTCCATCTATATAAATATTTGGAAAAAACCTTTGTTTTTGTTTATTCAAAAAATACATGGTCACTGTTTTCTCAATATTCAGAGTGAGACATGAGTAACTGAGCCACTTTGCAACTTTTTCCATTGTTAATGACAGTTTGGCAGCAACTTGTTCAATGTCTTTCCCGTGTGCATATAAGACCGTGTCGTCTGCATACATCAGGGTCTCCACACCATCACGCACAGATGGAAGATCATTGACTGAACAACAACGGGCCTTGACCATAGAGAATTTTAAGAATTGCATCCATGAACCTACAGTACTGCTTTAACTGTAGTGTAATAATGTTGGAATAATGTTAGTGTAGTCATATTGTATATAGACATTACAAGGTCAAATAATCATTAACAACCATTACAACAGGACACTATTAGGCCAGTTTCCTGGAAATCACGTCTCAGAGAAAAGTGATAGTAAAATATCTGCACCGTTTCTTACAGATCAGAGAAAAGCAACCATGTACCATGGAGGGTGAGAGTCTGCAGGTTTTCATTCCATCCAAAGTCTACAGCAGCTGATTAGCACAATGTCAACCAGAGAGGAGGAACTAATCACTGAATCAGCTGGTGTTTGGTTGGAATGAAAACCTGCAGACTCTTGGTACTCTTGGTACTCCTGTCCTAGATGTTAGAGAGAAAATACCATGACGCTGTTGTTCAAAACAGGCTGTCAAACAATAACTAACTAACTTGTGAATAATGATTTGTAACAAAAGTTGGACTACAGATCATAACTGGTTCATTGCCTAATTTTACCTGCATTAGTACAAAGTAATATTTGTAATTTACTGAAGACAACTTCCAAATGTCTGCAAAATTAAGTAGGCATTTTGCTGTGATATTTCACTAGTTTTAAATAAATAAATTAATAATTGGGTTATTTTAAAGTGCATCATCCTCAATTGAATGAAATGAAAGGAGGGGGTGTTATAAGTAAGCAACACTTTATTTATACAGCACTTTTCAAAACAAGAGTTACAAAGTGCTTACAAAGTCAGATCAGTGACAGTGGTCTACAATAAACGTGTTGGATTTATTTTAAGTCACATGGTTTATCACAGTGAAAGTAAATGTGCAGAGAAAGAGGAAAGGTATAAAAGGCAACATTTATCTCAGTCAGCATCATTACTTGAAACTCCACTTTGTTCCAGTACCACAACAATAGAGGTATGTATTTTCTATTATGTTTAGCCTCAGGTTTGATAGGAAAATATAGCCTACTATTGTTTACACTGTGAAACTGAAATGTCCTTTCAACTTTACACTGTTTTTGCTGTTTCAGTTTACAAAAAAAAAATGTCATACCTAGATTCAGCTAAAAAATGTAATTTTAGTTTGGCATCATAAACTTGGATTAAACAGATACACAAACAAATAAACGCAAATATTTCACTGTTGCAGCATATTGAGTCAATTATACCATTGATATTGGAAGTTAGAACAACCCATTGTGGGCATTATGAGCCTACAGTCCAAGTTTGCAATATTCACTCTCTTTACTATCAAGATATTTAGTCTCAAAGATAAGTTAACAGTTGGTTTAAGGCAAAAAATAAAATCTTTCTTTAAATATTAGGCCAAAGAACTGCACGTTACATATTTCCTAATTATCTTCCTTTTTAGCAATGGGAAACAGACCATCCCAACCCCCCCCACCCCCACCTTCTCCTAGTAAGATAGGCAAAAAATTCTCAACATTGTTCAAAATTAAATTTTTATTAATTAATTATCATTCATAGAAAATAAATGCCTGCATAATGCTGATAAAATTATTTCATCGCTTATGACTTATTAAACATGTGAAATTTGCTTGTCAGCTTTTAGTGAACCATGGAGGAAAATGCAATGGGGGTGAGTAAGTGTAAACATGAAGTCAGTGTGGTGCCACTGTGCCCTTAATGTCTGTTTCTGTTTCTTAACACAAAACTGAAACTACACAATATATTTTTTGTTTCTTTCCTTGTTGGCTGTATTTACTGTTTGTTGCAGGTTAATAAGGCTACAGTATAAATACATTTTTACCATCTCAGTAATATCCTGGTTAACTTGCCAGTTGTTGTCTGTGACAACTGAGAACCAACCATTAAATACAGTATGCACCATTTGTAAAATTTAAAGTGAACATATTTTAAGTCTAAAATCTAATCTAAGTCTTTTCTTTTCTGAACAGTGACAAAGACAGAGATCTGCAGTATGTGAAGGCTTATCAACCTCACAACGAAGAAGCCCAGGTCAGAATTCTGCTTCATGGGCCAGTTGGTGCTGGAAAGTCCAGTTTCATCAACTCTGTCAACAATGTCATGCAAGGCAGAATGACGGATGCAGCTTTGGTGGATGCAGCCTCTGCTGGTCACAGTTTCACCCAAAAAGTACAAATAACTTTTGATTATGTGGATTAACTAAGCAACAGCCATCCCTATTTCATTATGTATTTCATACAATTTAAAATTTGGCAAAGCACCATCTGTGATAACTGACTACCACGTATTGTGCACCACCAAAGATAATTACAGTACACTGGATCAGCTCATAGCAGTGATGCAACTAGTATCATTGTGCAAATTACAAACTGTGTAAGGCCACCAGATGGCAACATTGTGATAAAAACAGCACTTTTCTCCATATGTGTTTTGCAGTACACAACCTACAAAATCCAAAAAGGAAACCCCAGGACCTTTTACCCTTTCATCTTCAATGACATCATGGGTCTTGAGAAAGGAGGAAGAGGAGGAGTCCGTGCAGAAGACATCAAACTGGCCATGAACGGACATGTGAGAGACGGTTACAAGGTAAACTTACGGCATTCTTTCAACTCTATTTGACATCATTCAGTCAAATAATCCAGTTCAACCTCTGTTTACATGCAAGTAGCATTATTTAACTGGAGTTTGCATTGTTTTCCAGTTCAATCCTATATCTACACTGTCAAAGGAAGACCAAGGCTACAACAGTTGCCCCACTGTGGATGACAAAGTTCATGTTCTGGTGTGTGTCATACCTGCTGACGCAGTATCTCTATTGAGTGATGAAGTCGTTGGGAAGATGATGGACATCAGAGTAGCAGCCAGTGACATGGGTAAGAGCAAACATCAGGGTGTTTATTGCTTTGTGTGTGCAGTCTTGGTGCCACATTGGGTTCTGTGAATGTTACCAAATTCCCTGAAAAACATATTAAAGGACTGAGTAGGTTTCTGTTCTGTATCTGCAGGGATTCCCCAAGTGGCTATTCTCACCGAAATTGATAAAGCCTATCCTGAGGTCAATAAAAGTATAAAAAATGTCTATCACAGTAAGCTCCTGAAGACAAAGGTGAGTCTCTGAAGGTGACTAGATAGATAGATAGTACAGAGGTAATCTAACCTCAGTTAGAATATAATTTATCTTTACAGTCAAAAGATCTCAGTATTTGAGCAAACAAACCTCGCGAGGTCAACACCTTACATTCATTTGTCAACCGAAATGTTGTTTCTTTCAACTTAGATGGAGGAATTCAGTTCAAAGCTGGGTATTCCAATGAACCGCATCTTTCCTGTGAAGAACTACAGCTCAGAAATCAGCTTAGATGACAACACTGATTCACTGATACTGTGTGCACTGAGACAGATGATTGACTTTGGAGAAGACTTCCGCAACAGGATGTAAACCTGTCCATGGTCATTTGAGTTTCAAACATTTAAGAGTGTACATGGCAATATGTACATGGTGAATCTTGCTTGACTGCAGCATAAAAAGACAGTTCAATTGCATAATAAAATACTGTTTACTATAGAGCTTTCAGTAAAAGAAACTTTTGAGAGATTCAGCAATATTTCTACAAAAAAAAAAAACATCTTCATGGTATGATCACTTTGGCAATTTGTTTTTTTTTATTATCTGTTGTATTTGTATATATGTAGTGGATATCGTAAGTAATGCATCATGTGATGTTATGCCACTAGGTTCTTCAGTGAGTTTGAAAATTTGTCACATTGCTTTATCTTGTGTTGGATGTGCCCAGAGTGGGACTGTATCACTCTGTCCATGTATTATGTTTTATGGAGATTGTTAGCCATGTTGTGTTGATTCATGGTGTTGAAGTTGACTGCTGTATAAAACCACAATAAGCAATCATAATTGTGGAATGTTGTGTGATAGATTTCTACTTCTTTCCCCTCTTGTTTTGATTAATTCCCTCTAGCAGGCTTGTTATGTCATGTAACTTGTGATGCCTCAGAGGGGATTCAGGGAGCCATTTCACTCTTATGGTACATGTTTGAACAACCTTGGGGTCCTTATAGAAATATTGTGTTTGTTTTACAGACAAAGATTAGAAAAGACTTTTAAAAACTCAAATGCTGAAAAGCTGCCGTGAAGCTGCTACCAGCAGCAGCTTTTGTTTCTCTATTAGCTTTAGCCTAAATATAGAACGCATTTGACTAAGGCCTTGAAGTGCAATGATTTAGAAAAAATACACAGACACAGTGGGATCACAGTAAGCTGATGGATTAAAACAACCCCAAAAACCAAATGAGGGCATGTGTTGGCCCTCTATGGTGACAAGGATATCTTAATGTGTATCTTTAACCCTTTGTTGTCATTTATGGTGCACAGATCGGCTCAATAGACAAACTTAACTATTTAACATGTAAAGGAGATTGAAATAATATCTGTCATGTTTCATCATGTTGAAGGTTTTTTGTTTTTTTTGTTTTTTCTTTTTTATCCTCCCTCAAGTGGTGAATTTCCTCTTGACAGGCCGTTCATGTAATTTGTTTTAATTTGTTCTTAAGTGAGCTGCATGATTAAAATAATGTCTAATGATTTAAACAAAGTGCTTTGATGGAAGACCAGGCAGTGATTATTATCACAGTACAATACATTTTCATGTTTGTTTTTTTTACTTTGTTATATTTTATACATTTTATATTTTATGAAGGAAGCAGACAGAGGGCAAATGAACTGAATCACTTCTTTAATAGATTTGATAATCAGCCCCCATCGTGCCCCCTACCTTCGGTCTTGCCTGATTATATAACTAATTCAGACCAATCCTCACCTCTGCATATCTCTACTGAGGAGGTCAGGAGGGAGCTGAGGAGAATACACCCCAGTAAAGCGGCGGGACCAGATGGGATTAGTCCCAGACTTCTTAAATCATGTGCGAATGAGTTGTGCTCTGTCCTAAGATGGAACCTTGCGGCACTCCCATAACGCAGGCTCTTAGAGATGATGTTCTATCCTTTATCCGGACGCACTGAGAGCGGTCAAGTAGGTAAGACTGAATCCAATTTAGTACATTAACAGAAAGTTTGAATTTAGACAACTTAGAGAGGAGTACTGAGTGATTGACTGTATCAAAAGCCTTGTGCAGGTCAAGAAATACAGCACCCACCACCCCTCCTTTATCGAGGATAGCCTTAATGACTTCAAGGAAGTAGCAACATGCAGTTTCAGTAGAATGGTTTGCTCTAAACCCAAATTGCATGGGATGGAGTAGATTTTCTTTATTTAGATGAACTACCAGTTGTTCAGCAACAACCTTTTCAACAACTTTTGAAATGGCGGGTAGTATACTGATGGGCCTGTAGTTGCTTACTTCCTGTCTGTCACCTGATATACAGGAGTTACAATGGCAGTCTTCAGAGTGCTAGGGAATATGCTTTCATCCAGTGACCGGTTTATAATATGAGTGATAGGGGTAGTTAAATCATCTTTATATTTTAGGTCCACTCTTGGGGCGCTCTTTTCCTGTGAGTTGATCAATACTTTTCCATAACATTTTTGTGTTCCCTTTTGCCTGTCTTATTATCTCAAGAAAGAAATTAGCTTTGGCCTTCCTAAGCTGCCCCATAACTTTATTTCTAAGGCCTATATATATCAAACGATCAGTTTCCAGTCCTGATTTTAGAGAGTTTTTGAGGGCTGCATCTCTTTTCTTCATTAAGTGCCATAAAGTGTCATTAAACCAGGGCAGAGTCTGTTTTCTATTATGCTTCTGAGGCGTTGTTTTAGTAAATTTAGATACGAGTTGCTTAAATGTAGATATTAAATCATCACAGGACTGCTCACAGTTTTTACCATTAATTATACTTTCCCATTTAGTTTGCCTTATTTCATTCTCAAAATGCTCTAAGTCCTTCTTTGGAATAAATGAGATATATTTCTTCCCTTCCATTTTATTTTGATTTCTATACCGCATCCTTGACAGCTGTCTTGTAACTAAAGTGAGATTATGGTCTGATATGCCTGTGGTTAGGTTATATGTTTTTAATATACGATCAACTTTATTTGTGAAAATTAAATCCAACAAGGTTTTTGAAGATCTTGTTATTCTTGTTGGATTCTCTATCATCTGAGTCAACTGAAACTTATTGGCAATGTCCTTTAACTTCTTTCTGCGTATTTTGTCTAACCAGTTAAGATTGAAATCGCCCATTAAGAGCACTTCTTTGCCATTACATTTTTTGAGAACATCCGATAAATTATCAAAGAACACATCCTTTTCAGTTGGTGGTCGATACAGTACAATTACATTAAAGGACATTTCAGGGGAGAGAGTAATGGTAACTCCAACACATTCCAGAGTATCACTGGGCAAATCAATTTGTTTACAGTGGATACTTCTTTAACATAGATAACACCACCACCCTAACCATGTTAACGATCTCGTCTATAAACGCTATAACCTGGAATACTAAAAACACCTGATGGAGTTGTTGGAGTTAGCCACGTTTCAGAGAGACACAAATAATCAAGGTTAGAGTCCGACAGTAATTGTTCGAGTTGTTCCGTCTTTGACACAATACTCCTTATATTTAAGTGTCCACCAAAAATCCCCTTTGGTTTTACTTTCGAGGTTCAAGGTTATCTTTATTATCCCCGAGGGGCAATTTGTTGTACAGCCAGCAGTAACCACATAACCATCAGACAAACAATAATTAATAGACAAGGGACAGGATTACACTGTTACAAGATAAGATACGATTTTAAGCTAAAACAAACAATTTCATTAGAGAGTGTGTATGTGCAGGCGTGCTGGTCAAGTTAATTCAAAAACAACAGAGGAGGAAGAAAACTGAAGTCTGCTTACTCAGCTCATAAAGTCTGCTTACTCAGCTCACAGTGGCTAAAGAACATGATGTTGGTCGTCCTTGCAACATTTCTACTGTCATAAATTCATAGAGAATTTTAAGAATTGCATCCATGAACCTACAGTACTGCTTTAACTGTAGTGTAATAATGTTGGAATAATGTTGGTGTAGTCATATTGTATATAGACATTACATGGTCAAATAATCATTAACAACCATTACAACAGGACACTATTAGGCCAGTTTCCTGGAAATCACATCTCAGAGAAAAGTGATAGTAAAATATCTGCACCGTTTCTTACAGATCAGAGAAAAGCAACCATGTACCATGGAGGGTGAGAGTCTGCAGGTTTTCATTCCATCCAAAGTCTACAGCAGCTGATTAGCACAATGTCAACCAGAGAGGAGGAACTTATCACTGAATCAGCTGGTGTTTGGTTGGAATGAAAACCTGCAGACTCTTGGTACTCTTGGTACTCCTGTCCTAGATCTTAGAGAGAAAATACCATGACGCTGTTGTTCAAAACAGGCTGTCAAACAATAACCAACTAACTTGTGAATAATGATTTGTAACAAAAGTTGGACTACAGATCATAACTGGTTCATTGCCTAATTTTACCTGCATTAGTACAAAGTAATATTTGTAATTTACTGAAGACAACTTCCAAATGTCTGCAAAATTAAGTAGGCATTTTGCTGTGATATTTCACTAATTTTAAATAAACTGATTGTTAATAATTGAGTTATTTTAAAGTGCATCATCCTCAATTGAATGAAATGAAAGGAGGGGGTGTTATAAGTAAGCAACACTTTATTTATACAGCACTTTTCAAAACAAGAGTTACAAAGTGCTTACAAAGTCAGATCAGTGACAGTGGTCTACAATAAACGTGTTGGATTTATTTTAAGTCACATGGTTTATCACAGTGAAAGTAAATGTGCAGAGAAAGAGGAAAGGTATAAAAGGCAACATTTATCTCAGTCAGCATCATTACTTGAAACTCCACTTTGTTCCAGTACCACAACAATAGAGGTATGGATTTTCTATTATGTTTAGCCTCAGGTTTGATAGGAAAATATAGCCTACTATTGTTTACACTGTGAAACTGAAATGTCCTTTCAACTTTACACTGTTTTTGCTGTTTCAGTTTACAAAAAAAAAATGTCATACCTAGATTCAGCTAAAAAATGTAATTTTAGTTTGGCATCATAAACTTGGATTAAACAGATACACAAACAAATAAACACAAATATTTCACTGTTGCAGCATATTGAGTCAAAATTAATGTTGGAAGTTAGAACAACCCATTGTGGGCATTATGAGCCTACAGTCCAAGTTTGCAATATTCACTCTCTTTACTATCAAGATATTTAGTCTCAAAGATAAGTTAACAGTTGGTTTAAGGCAAAAAATAAAATCTTTCTTTAAATATTAGGCCAAAGAACTGCACGTTACATATTTCCTAATTATCTTCCTTTTTAGCAATGGGAAACAGACCATCCCAACCCCCCCCACCCCCACCTTCTCCTAGTAAGATAGGCAAAAAATTCTCAACATTGTTCAAAATTAAATTTTTATTAATTAATTATCATTCATAGAAAATAAATGCCTGCATAATGCTGATAAAATTATTTCATCGCTTATGACTTATTAAACATGTGAAATTTGCTTGTCAGCTTTTAGTGAACCATGGAGGAAAATGCAATGGGGGTGAGTAAGTGTAAACATGAAGTCAGTGTGGTGCCACTGTGCCCTTAATGTCTGTTTCTGTTTCTTAACACAAAACTGAAACTACACAATATATTTTTTGTTTCTTTCCTTGTTGGCTGCATTTACTGTTTGTTGCAGGTTAATAAGGCTACAGTATAAATACATTTTTACTGTCTCAGTAATATCCTGGTTAACTTGCCAGTTGTTGTCTGTGACAACTGAGAACCAACCATTAAATACAGTATGCACCATTTGTAAAATTTAAAGTGAACATATTTTAAGTCTAAAATCTAATCTAAGTCTTTTCTTTTCTGAACAGTGACAAAGACAGAGATCTGCAGTATGTGAAGGCTTATCAACCTCACAACGAAGAGGCCCAGGTCAGAATTCTGCTTCATGGGCCAGTTGGTGCTGGAAAGTCCAGTTTCATCAACTCTGTCAACAATGTCATGCAAGGCAGAATGACGGATGCAGCTTTGGTGGATGCAGCCTCTGCTGGTCACAGTTTCACCCAAAAAGTACAAATAACTTTTGATTATGTGGATTAACTAAGCAACAGCCATCCCTATTTCATTATGTATTTCATACAATTTAAAATTTGGCAAAGCACCATCTGTGATAACTGACTACCACGTATTGTGCACCACCAAAGATAATTACAGTACACTGAATCAGCTCATAGCAGTGATGCAACTAGTATCATTGTGCAAATTAAAACTGTGTAAGGCCACCAGATGGCAGCATTGTGATAAAAACAGCACTTTTCTCCATATGTGTTTTGCAGTACACAACCTACAAAATCCAAAAAGGAAACCCCAGGACCTTTTACCCTTTCATCTTCAATGACATCATGGGTCTTGAGAAAGGAGGAAGAGGAGGAGTCCGTGCAGAAGACATCAAACTGGCCATGAACGGACATGTGAGAGACGGTTACAAGGTAAACTTACGGCATTCTTTCAACTCTATTTGACATCATTCAGTCAAATAATCCAGTTCAACCTCTGTTTACATGCAAGTAGCATTATTTAACTGGAGTTTGCATTATTTTCCAGTTCAATCCTATATCTACACTGTCAAAGGAAGACCAAGGCTACAACAGTTGCCCCACTGTGGATGACAAAGTTCATGTTCTGGTGTGTGTCATACCTGCTGACGCAGTATCTCGATTGAGTGATGAAGTCGTTGGGAAGATGATGGACATCAGAGTAGCAGCCAGTGACATGGGTAAGAGCAAACATCAGGGTGTTTATTGCTTTGTGTGTGCAGTCTTGGTGCCACATTGGGTTCTGTGAATGTTACCAAATTCCCTGAAAAACATATTAAAGGACTGAGTAGGTTTCTGTTCTGTATCTGCAGGGATTCCCCAAGTGGCTATTCTCACCGAAATTGATAAAGCCTATCCTGAGGTCAATAAAAGTATAAAAAATGTCTATCACAGTAAGCTCCTGAAGACAAAGGTGAGTCTCTGAAGGTGACTAGATAGATAGATAGTACAGAGGTAATCTAACCTCAGTTAGAATATAATTTATCTTTACAGTCAAAAGATCTCAGTATTTGAGCAAACAAACCTCGCGAGGTCAACACCTTACATTCATTTGTCAACCGAAATGTTGTTTCTTTCAACTTAGATGGAGGAATTCAGTTCAAAGCTGGGTATTCCAATGAACCGCATCTTTCCTGTGAAGAACTACAGCTCAGAAATCAGCTTAGATGACGACACTGATTCACTGATACTGTGTGCACTGAGACAGATGATTGACTTTGGAGAAGACTTCCGCAACAGGATGTAAACCTGTCCATGGTCATTTGAGTTTCAAACATTTAAGAGTGTACATGGCAATATGTACATGGTGAATCTTGCTTGACTGCAGCATAAAAAGACAGTTCAATTGCATAATAAAATACTGTTTACTATAGAGCTTTCAGTAAAAGAAACTTTTGAGAGATTCAGCAATATTTCTACAAAAAAAAAAAAAACATCTTCATGGTATGATCACTTTTTGGCAATTTGTGTTTTTTATTATCTGTTGTATTTGTATATATGTAGTGGATATCGTAAGTAATGCATCATGTGATGTTATGCCACTAGGTTCTTCAGTGAGTTTGAAAATTTGTCACATTGTTTTATCTTGTGTTGGATGTGCCCAGAGTGGGACTGTATCACTCTGTCCATGTATTATGTTTTATGGAGATTGTTAGCCATGTTGTGTTGATTCATGGTGTTGAAGTTGACTGCTGTATAAAACCACAATAAGCAATCATAATTGTGGAATGTTGTGTGATAGATTTCTACTTCTTTCCCCTCTTGTTTTGATTAATTCCCTCTAGCAGGCTTGTTATGTCATGTAACTTGTGATGCCTCAGAGGGGATTCAGGGAGCCATTTCACTCTTATGGTACATGTTTGAACAACCTTGGGGTCCTTATAGAAATATTGTGTTTGTTTTACAGACAAAGATTAGAAAAGACTTTTAAAAACTCAAATGCTGAAAAGCTGCCGTGAAGCTGCTACCAGCAGCAGCTTTTGTTTCTCTATTAGCTTTAGCCTAAATATAGAACGCATTTGACTAAGGCCTTGAAGTGCAATGATTTAGAAAAAATACACAGACACAGTGGGATCACAGTAAGCTGATGGATTAAAACAACCCCAAAAACCAAATGAGGGCATGTGTTGGCCCTCTATGGTGACAAGGATATCTTAATGTGTATCTTTAACCCTTTGTTGTCATTTATGGTGCACAGATCGGCTCAATAGACCAACTTAACTATTTAATATGTAAAGGAGATTGAAATAATATCTGTCATGTTTCATCATGTTGAAGGTTTTTTGTTTTTTTTGTTTTTTCTTTTTTATCCTCCCTCAAGTGGTGAATTTCCTCTTGACAGGCCATTCATGTAATTTGTTTTAATTTGTTCTTAAGTGAGCTGCATGATTAAAATAATGTCAAATGATTTAAACAAAGTGCTTTGATGGAAGACCAGGCAGTGATTATTATCACAGTACAATACATTTTCATGTTGTTTTTTTTTTACTTTGTTATATTTTATACATTTTATATTTTATGAAGGAAGCAGACAGAGGGCAAATGAACTGAATCACTTCTTTAATAGATTTGATAATCAGCCCCCATCGTGCCCCCTACCTTCGGTCTTGCCTGATTATATAACTAATTCAGACCAATCCTCACCTCTGCATATCTCTACTGAGGAGGTCAGGAGGGAGCTGAGGAGAATACACCCCAGTAAAGCGGCGGGACCAGATGGGATTAGTCCCAGACTTCTTAAATCATGTGCGAATGAGTTGTGCTCTGTCTTTGCACACCTATTTAACTTCTCTCTGAACCTCCAGAAAGTACCTACTCGATACAGCTATTGTTGGACGCATCAGCAGGGGGGAGGAAGGGGAATACCGGGAACTCATTGAGGACTTTGTTCGTCGGTGCAGTAGCAACCATTTGCAACTTAATGTTAATAAAACCAAAGAACTTGTTCTGGACTTTAGAAGGAAAAAGAGCTCTGTGACACCTGTCTCCATTCAGGATGCTGAGGTGGAGGTTGTGAAGTTCTATAAGTTTTTGGGTGTGCACATTGACAACAAGCTGGACTGGACTGTTAATACAGAGGCAGCATACAAAAAAGGTCAGAGAAGGCTGTACTTTGTTAGGAAACTTAGATCGTTTAATGTATGCAACAAATTGCTTTTTATGTTTTATCAAAGTGTTATGGCTAGTGTTGTTTTTTATGCCTGTGTGTGTTGGGGAGGGAACATCACTAAGAGGGATGCTAGCTGTTTGGATAAGCTGGTTAAGAGGGCTGGATCTGTGGTTGGAATGCAGCCTAACACCTTGGAGGAAGTAGTGCAGATGAGGAGGAGGGCAAAAGTCCACCTGATACTGGACAATGCCTCCCATCCTTTGCACTGCCTCCTTGCCCAGTAGTGAAGCTCCTTCAGCCAGAGGCTTGTTTTGCCAAGGTGTGCTACAGAAAGGTTTAGGCGCTCCTTTATTCCTGCTGCTATTAGATGTTTTAACGAATGTCTATAGGGAATACAGAGACTGAGTGTGGAGGATATGATAGTGGCCTGGTTGCATCTTATGGATGATAATGAGATAGTGACTTTTTATCTAGTTTTTTTTTTTGTATACATATTACCTTCTTTTTCCTGCTGTGTGGGATTGTCTGTATTTGTTATTAATTTGTTGTTTGTATTGTCTGTTATTGTTTTGTTAATGCTCTATGTTTTCTATGTAATGCTGGTGACACCCAAATTCCCCCCCCCGGGGATTAATAAAGTACATCTATCTATCTATCTATCTATTTATTATACCTTCTGTTGTGTTTGAAAAGCTATTTTCTTAGTTTGCATCTTCCTGAGCTCATGAGCACACAGTGCAGGTTCAGCGTCTTGCTCAAGGACACTTCAGCAGGATGGATGCTTGCTGACACAGTGGTTTGAACCTGAGTCCTCTGGTTGAGTGTTGGTCTCCCTCCTCACTACACTAGACTGCTACCTCAGAAGAGACCAGTTTCAAAGAAATCACATGACAGAAAGGAAATTGAAAGGATATAAATAGCAGCCAATGAGTGAATGTGCCTACTTTTATGAGGGACATGATTACACTGTTACAGCAAGATAAGATCTGATTTAAGGCTAAACCAACCCATTTTATTGATGGGGTGGGTGTGTGTTTGTGTGTGTGTGTGTGTGTGTGTGTGTGTGTGTGTGTGTGTGTGTGTGTGTGTGTGCGTGCGAGTCAGTTTAATTCAAAACCAACAGATGAGGAATAAAACTGAAATTGTCTGAGAAACACAGCTCACAGTTTAACAACAATTCAGAGTTTAACAGAATGATATATTATACAGCTATTAAAATGACGCTGAGTGGATCAAAAAACAGAGAAACCAGAATATGAACTGAAGAGTTTCTTGACTGAAGAATCAAGAGCAGGTGCAAAGAAGAAGAAGCAAGAGCAAACAAAAAAAGGGCATGTAAACACTATGAATTAAACTCCAAGCAGAGAACTGAGGTCACTTAGGACACGGATGAGTCCATTACTTCCATACACTGATCAATCCTTTGCTGCCCTCCAGTGGCGAGCCGGAGCTGTGTTACCAGTTTCCTTGAAAACACATCTCAGAGAAAAGTGAAAGTAAAATATGTGCACAGCCTGTGAAATGATAATGAATGAATGACGATTTGTAACCGCATCAGTACAGAGTAGTTAATTTGTATTTTAATAAATTGGGCACATAATGATATTTTAAGGTAAAAGTTTGGACTCAATGATTCAGTCTACATGTGTCATTTTTTGCTCATGAAAATAGCATTCAGTGTTAAGTGCACTACCAATGCCTTTGTAATTCACCAGTCTGGAGGCATTTTGTTGTGCATCATAAGTGCATCATACTCAACTTCAGGGGCGTCAATGGGGACATGGCTGATAGTGGTCTACAAGAAACTTTGGTGGATTTCCTTGAAGTCACATGGTTTATCACAGTGAAAGTGAAAGTGCAGAGAAAGTGGGATGGTATAAAAGGCTCACTTCTTCTCATCAGCATCATTACTTGAAGCTCCACTTTGTTCCAGTACCACAACAGCAGAGGTATGGATTTTCTATGATGTCTATGCTCAGGTTTGGTGGGAAAATAGAGTATGCGCTATTGTGATTGTGAAACTTTAATATTTTGTGTGTTTTTTCAATGTTGTTCATTTTAATTTTAAGAATCAACTGACACTCAACAGGACAAGATCAAAAGATTTTTAGGTTGTGTCATTTTTGCTATTTTAATTTTCAGTTCAGTGTCAGTTTCATGTTGATTTTCAAAAGTGGTTTTACTTTTCTACTACACTAGAAAAGCTATTTTTTTCATACAACTAGTGCTGGTTGTTGTGATCTAGTTAAGGTTAAGGTCTTTGAAAGGAAATGGGACCTCAGCACTTTTGGGACTCTGTTTTGGTTAACTATTTTTAGTTAGTTTAGTGAGTTATTTTTCTGATGTTTAACTAATTTTATTGAGTTTGGCTAGGTTTATTTTAGTTTCAGTATTAGTATGAGATTTACACTGTATCTTTGTAAGAGGCATATTTTATGTATTTTATCTGTTAATCATATAGGTGGACTGTATTCAGTTTTGTTTCTTCTGTCCTTAATCTTTTTTCTTTTGATCAAAATATTTAAAGTGACAAAATAGTGTTGACTTTTATTTCAGGAGTGAGTTTTAGTTAGCTTTGAAGATTAAACTTGCATTTTCCTTTCAACTTGAACTCACTTAAGTTACACTGTTTTTGCTATTTCAGTTTACTAAAATATTTGTTTACACCCAGACTCCACTACATATTAAACAAAAAACTTAATTTTAGTTTTTAGTTTGGTATCATACGCTTGGACTAAACAAACACATAAACAAACACAAATACTGTTGCAGCATATTGAGTAATTTTTTTATTGTGAGTTGCAACAACCCATTGTGGGCTTTTATGAGCCTATGATGATATAAAAGTTAGCATCTCTTTTCTATCAAGGTATTCAGTCTCAAAGTTATGCACATAGTTGGTTTTAGGCAATGAATAAACTGTTCAAGTATTGGTCCAAAGTATTTCAGATGTTTACATATTCCCTAATTTTCTTACTTTCTAGCAATGGGAGGAGAAGAATCCAAACCTGCACCCCGCCCACCTTCTCCTAGTAAGATATGCAAAAACACTTTGTAGAACATTGTTCAAAATTCAATAATGATTATATTTTTATTCACAGAAAACGACAAATGCTTGCACATAGTTGCCTGTTAAGAGATCTCTGGGAGAAAACACTGTGACGCTGTTGTTCAAAACAGTCTGTGAAATAATTCCAAGTATTACACGTTTACATATTCTCTAACTATCTTACTTTCTAGGACCTTACCGACCTCCAACCCCCCCACCTTCTCCTAGTAAGACATGCAAAAACACTTTGCAGAACATTGTTCAAAATTCAATTATGATTATCATTCACAGAAAACAACAAATGCTTGCATGATGTTGACAAAGTAACTTGTTTAAAACATTGCATAATGTTGTAACGTGAAATTTCCTTGTCAGTTTTTAGACAACCATGGAGGAAAATGCCATGGGGGTGAGTAAGTGTAAACTTAAAGTCTGTTTGGTGCCACTGTGCCCTTAATGTGTGCTTTGGTTTCTTAACACAAAACTGAAACTGCACAAGATAAATTGTTGTTTCTTGCCTTGTTGGCTTTATTTACTATTTGTTGTAGATTAAAAAGGCTAGAGTAAATACATTTTCACTGTCTCAATAATATCCTGGTTAACTAAACAGTTGTTGTCTGTGACAACTAAGAACCAACCATAAAATATGCACCATTTGTAAAATTGAAAGTAAACATATTTTAAGTCTAAGCTCTAATCTAAGTCTTTTCTTTATTGAACAGCGACAAAGAGAGACACCTGCAGTATGTGAAGGATTACCAACCTCACAATGAAGGGGTCCAACATCTCAGAATTCTGCTTCATGGGCCAGTTGGTGCTGGAAAGTCCAGTTTCATCAACTCTGTCAACAGTGTCATGCAAGGCAGAATGACGGGTGCAGCTTTGGTGGATTCAGCCTCTGCTGGTGAAAGTTTCACCAAAAAAGTAAGATATGATAAAATAAGATAATTTATACTTTGTTCTCATGGGGAAATTTGTCTTGGGACTCATGATACATGTGAAGTATGATGATGTATGAAGATGTGAAGTACACAGCATACTTCACATCATACATGCAATCATGCATACATACATCATCATACAATCAAACATATGTACAATTTGACATACATATTGCAATGGGGGCCTAATTGTAAAAAATATTGAGGTAGACTTGTGCTAGCATTAGCCTCATAGCATTTTTGCACATTAGCATAGGCTTTTGTAATAATTTGTTTGCAAATAAGTTTGGTAGTAGCCATACTTAAAGCCCGCACAAATGGGGCCTCTGTGTAATTGTGTGACTAAAGGCTGGGACACATTACACATTTTTGAAGCCCGATTTGGCAACGATTTGAGATCGGGCAAAGTCGCCGGTAGTCCAGGGTAGTCGCGTTGTTTAGTCGCACCTGTAATTGTTATGTGTGTGGAAGCGTAAGACTCAAATCTTATGATCCCAATCTGCAATGTTACAATTAGATCAATTGATTTTATCGGGGCTCGTCTTTGCATGATCATGTGGTTTGCGCTCGTCAAAGACTCGAATTTGGCAAAGTAGCCTACCATCTGTGATAATTGACTACCATGCATTGTGCACCACCAAAGATAATTACAATCAGCTTGTAGCAGTGATGCAACTAGTATCATTGAGCAAATTACAAACTGTGTCAGGCCACCAGATGGCATTGTGATAAAAACAGCACTTTCCTCCATATGTGTTTTACAGTACACAACCTACAAAATCCAAAAAGGAAACCCCAGGACCTTTTACCCTTTCATCTTCAATGACATCATGGGTCTTGAGAAAGACACTAACAAAGGAGTCCGCCCAGAAGACATCAAACTGGCCATGAAGGGACGTGTGAGAGACGGTTACAAGGTAAAAGTACTGCAGTCTTTCAACTCTGTTTGACATCATTCAGGCAAATAATCCAGTTCTGTGATCTGTCCTGCATGAAAATTTTTTGTTCACAGAAAAATACATAACAAAAACTCTGTTTACATGCAAGTAGCATTATTTAACTGGAGTTTGCATTCTTTTCCAGTTCAATCCTATATCTACACTGTCAGAAGAAGACCAAGGCTACAACAGTTGCCCCACTGTGGATGACAAAGTTCATGCTCTGGTGTGTGTCATACCTGCTGATGCAGTATCTCGAATGAGTGACGAAGTCGTTGGGAAGATGAGGGACATCAGACTAGCAGCCAGTAACATGGGTAAGAGAAAACATCAGAGTGTTTATTGCTTTGTGTGTGCAGTCTTGGTGCCACATTGGGTTCTGTGAATGTTACCAAACTTTCTGAAAAACATTATGCTTCAAGGACTGATTAGGTTTCTGTTCTGTATCTGCAGGGATTCCCCAACTGGCTATTCTCACCAAAATTGATGAAGCCTGTCCTGAGGTCAATAAAAGTATAAGAAATGTCTATCACAGTAAGCTCCTGAAGAAAAAGGTGAGTCTCTGAAGGTGATTTTGTGATAGATTATACAGAGATAATGTAACCTCAGAATATAAATGATCTTTACAGTCAAAAGATCTCAGTATTTGAGGAAATAAACCTGCTGAGGTCAACACCTTGTGCATTAAGTTGTCAACTGAAATGTTGTTTCTTTCAACCTAGATGGAGGAATTCAGTTCAAAGCTGGGTATCCCAATGAACTGCATCTTTCCTGTGAAGAACTACAGCTCAGAAATCAGCTTAGAGGATGACACTGATTCACTGATACTGTGTGCACTGAGACAGATGATTGACTTTGGAGACGACTTCCTCAACACTATGTAAACCTATTCATGGTCATTTGAGTTTCAAACATTTAGTGTACATGGCAATATGTACACGGTGAATCTTTCTTGACTGCAGCATGAAACTAGAAATAACCGCCTCGCGGTTGTATGCCTCCATAAACTTTTATTGTTTTATCATTGCAAGGACAGTCTTTATCTTTTGAACATATAATTAATGTGATTATTAGGTCAACTTAAAGGATTTTGGTGTCTGCAAAAGTAAGTGACAGCACTTCCACCGTTTTTGTAGAATGACCCAAGGTCGTTTTCTCAGCTACAGTGGTAAGCAAAACATTATGATGTCACAGTGAAGTTGACCTTTGAACTTTTGGATATAAAATGTCATCACTTAATCATTTTATCCTATTAGACACTTGTGTGAAATTTTGTCATAATTAGCGTATGAATTCTTGAGTTATGGCCAAAAACGTCTTTTCTGAGGTCACAGTGACCTTGACCTTTGACCACCAAATTCTAATCAGTTCATCCTTGAGTCCAAGTGGACGTTTGTGCCAAATTTGAAGAAATTCCCTCATGGCGTTCCTGAGATATCGCGTTCACGAGAATGGGATGGATGGACGGACGGACGAACCCGAAAACATAATGCCTCCAGCCACGGCTATCGCAATTCAATATTTCTTGTTTTTTTATTGTTATCTCTTGTACTTGTATATAGGCTATGTAGTGGACATTGTAGTAATACATCATGTGATGTCATACCACTAGGTTCTTAGGTGAGTTTCAAAATGTGTCACATCATTTTATCTTGTATTGTAATTTACCTCATTGAATTAAGTATGAACAAGGTAGGACAGATCAGGTACAATAACACCATCTGGATGTGCCCAGAGTGGGACTGTATCACTCTTTCCATGTATTATGACTGATGTTTTATGGAGATTGTTAGCCATGTTGTGTTGATGCAGGTGGTGATTCATGGTGTTGAAGTTGACTGCTGTATAAAACCACAATAAACAATCATAATTGTGGAATGTGTGATTTATACTTCTTTCTCCTCTTATTTTGATTTCCCTCTAGTAGACTTGTTATATCATGTAACAACATCGGTGTCCTTATATATATTGTGTGAAATATTGTGTTTTACAAAGATTGCTTCAGGATTGCTTCTGAAAGATTGCTTCAAACTGACTTCAGGACTTCTAAAAACTCAAATGCTGAAATGCTGCCGTGAAGCTGCTACCAACAGCAGCACTTGTTTCTCTATTAGCTTTAGCCTAAATATAGAACTTATTTGACTAAGGCCTTGGGAAATGCAATGATTTACAAAAAATCAAAATGCCAAATAACCCCAATCGCCAAGTGTTATTGTGACAAATAGCTCAGGGAGAGCCACATACCAGTGGAGAAATGACTCTCAGACACAGATTTGCTGTGCCAAAATTACATAGTTCTTTATTTTTACAAGTGTAGTGCAGATAGGGTGGATAGGATGCTGGAACTCCAGTGTGGTTTCTCCCAGTCCGGTAGTGGTGGCTGAACTCAGGAGGAGGAGGGAACTCTGGCCTAGAATAACACAGAAGAGAGGGTAAGTGAGGGTAACTGGTCCGGGGGAGAGCCAGTTTACGATGCCGATGGTCCGTAGTCCAAATGTCGTCGTCGTAGGTCTGTTCCTACTGGGTCATTCGGCCAGGGCACACACACTTTCTCGTTGGTGAGGAAACAAGCAGAGGTCAGCGCAGTCAACACAGCACAAGTCCGTTTATCCAGATATCCTTCAATACGTAATCCTATCACACAAGCCAAGTTTCGTTTCCACCACAACCGCAACCACCGTTCTCTCCACTGAATGACTGGAGTGGCTGGTTTAACAGAGAAATGAAACATTTTTCTTTACCTTTCGCTTGATCTGGTCTGTTTGTTATTGTGTGTAACCAAGTCTTACACATAAGATCTGATTTTAAGGCTAAACCAACCTATTTTATTAGTGTGTGTGTGTGTGTGTGTGTGTGCATGTATGTGCGTGTGTGCTAGCCAGTTTAATTCAAAAGCAACAGATAAAACTGAAATTGTCTGAGAAACACATGTAACATCTGTCCCACGTAGCTATATAATATTATGTGAATCTGCTATGTGGAATAGTACTATGGGCGGGGCCTGGGTACGGTTTTGAATTTAATGCCGCTATTACCTGTACTTATAAATTATTACGACTCTGGTGGTGCCTCCAATAAGATTGAGGAAGTATAATAAAGATATATATGCCTCCTATTAGGTTTTAATGTCACAAGAGCATGTGCTGGCTCATGTACATATCGGTACATATCAAACAAACTATGCTCATTTGCATGAACTCCAACCTTTGACCTTTTAAACTGTAAAGATTATGACTCTTATATTTTTATACATTTTATCCATCCATATATATTTTTAACCATATTTATACATTTTGAACTAGTTTCCTTTTTAAAAAAACTATTTACATCCTGATGTCTAAAGGAATTTTAGCCAGGGCTACACACAGTTCAGTTTCACAACAATTCAGAGTGAAAATTTGCTATGTTGTTTTATCTTGTATTGTAATTGAACTAAGTATGAACATGGTATGGACAGATCAGGTACAATAACACCACCTGGATGTGCCCAGAGTGGGACTGTATCACTCTGTCCATGTATTATGACTTTTTGTTTTATGGAGATTGTTAGCTATGCTGTGTTGATTCAGGTGGTGATTCATGGTGTTGAAGTTTACTGCTGTTCATGTAAAACCACAATAAACACAGATAATTATGGAATGCTGTGTGATTTCTACTTCTTCCCCCTCTTTTATTTTTATTCATTCCCTCTAGCAGACTTGTCATGTCATGTAACTTGTGATGCCTCAGAAGGGATTCAGGGAGCCATTTCACCCCTACCAGGAAATTTCAGATTTCAAATTGTGGGCCCAGTGGTCGGTTCTGCATATAAGGGCCTTGTGTTTCACAACGTTATAAGCTTGGTCTAAAGTTGACAGATAACCTCATATTATATCACTTTGTGCAAATATTTATTTTAATACTGCACTACTAATGTTATTTATTCTTATAATATTCAATACCAGGCTATAATATTGTTATATTCTTAAGAATATAATATTCTATAATATAATATATAATATATAATATTCTTATGTTCTTACAATAACATTCTTATAATATTCAATTAGCAGGCTATGTTAAGTTAGTGTGGTTAATGTCCCTTGCATTTAAATTATGCTACAAACAATTGCTTGGAATAACTTTTAACAGCCAATTTAGCCTGCATCTCTTATTAGCTCACCTTCTGTCACGTCTTCAACATCAACCTGCAGCTTCCCTCTCTGTGGCTGTGTTTCACAACGTTATAAGCTTGGCCTAAAGTTGACAGTCATCACTTTGTGCAAAGATTTATGTTAATACTGCACTAACATTATGAATTCACCCTCCTCTTGCCCTCAACTGTCAACTCAGCCCTCCTTTTTTTTTTTTTTTTTTAAATTGTTTTTTAAACAAAGGAATAACTCAGCCCTCCTTCATTTCCCCTCGCACTTGGTAATACGTAGCACCATACGTAAGGCGAGTGGCCACTTGCAGAGCAGGGGGGCAGGGTCCGGGGGAGCAGAATATTTTAAATGGAATGCACTTGCCCTTAAGCAGGCCTAATAATTAATAATAAGAATAAATAATAACAATTACACAGAACAATGAGTAATAAAATATTGTAGCTGAGTTCATTTCATAAACATGTCTATATCCTCTAAATATTGTTTGTTTACTTACATTTCTATATATCACCTGTTCGTGCACCGGAATTGACGGACGATCACAATGCATCCTGGGAAAGATGCGCTTGTGAAGTCTGCAGGGTCGATATCAGAAAGTTCACTTGAGTTATCAGAGTAATGGAACAACACTGGAGGAGGGGATTCCCCCAGGTTGAAACGACTAATGAAACGCACCGTGTTTAACCTTGTTGCTAACGTTAGCTTTCAGTTGAGTTTTGACAGTTTGCTAAGCGCTCGTGCAACAGACACATCTGCACAGTTCTCAAGCAGTGACTTTACGGTCTTAATGCCCAGACTTCTGTTGCCACCATAAAATGCCATAATCGCCATTTTATGCTGTACTAGACAAACTACCATGACAAACAGTGGGAGGACTGTTCTATCCATTCAAGCTTTGTGGATCAATCTTTTGCTGCCTTCTGGTGGCAAGCTGGAGCTGTGACATCAGTTTCTTGGAAATCACATCTCAGAGAAAAGTGAAAGTAAAATACCTGCACAGCCTGTGAAATGATTCACACTAATGAATGATGATTTGAAACAGATTGTAGGCTACCACAGATTGTATAACTGGTGAATAACCTAAATTTCGCAGTCCAGAGTAATTCATTTGTACTTTAATAAATTGGGCACATAATGAGATTTTCAGGTAAAAGGTTGGACTCAATGATTCAGCGCTTCTAGAGGAGTCTACATGTGTCATTTTTTGCTTATAAAATTAGCATTCAGTGTTAAGTGCGCTACCAATGCCTTTGTAATTCACCAGTCTGGAGACTTTCAGATGTCTGTAAAATCAAGTGCTGAATTTAATGGGTGTCAATGGGGACATGGCTGATAGTGGTCTACAAGAAACTGTGGTGGATTTCCTTTAAGTCACATGGATTATCATGGTGAAAGTGAAAGTGCAGAGGGTTAGGGTGGGGGGATATAAAAGGCTCACTTTCTCTCATCATCATCATCATCATCTTCATCATAACTTGAAGCTCCACTTTGTTCCAGTACCACAACAGCAGAGGTATGGATCTATGCTGTTTATCCTCAGGTTTGGTGGGAAAATAGAATATGTGCTATTGTGATTGTGAAACTTCAATATTTTGTGTGTTTTTCAGTGTAGTTCATTTTCATTTTGGGACACTCAACAGGACAAGATCATATGATTTTTTAGGATGCATCTTTTTTGCTATTTTAATTTTCAGTTCAGTGTCAGTTTGTGTTGATTTTCAAAAGTGCCTTTACTTTTCTACTACACTGTAAGCGGGTTTTTTTTTTCTTTGTACAACTAGTGCTGGTTGTTGTGAACTTGTGGTTAAGATGGGTCTTCGAAAGGAAATGGGACCTCTGAGAAACCCTCTTTTTTAGCCCTGCGACAGCACAGGCTGTAACGCCTGGATTCCACCGGAGAAGGCTGCGTCGCGTTCCGTGCTGCGACGCGGCCGCCGGAGCTGATCCCGGCCACTCTAGACAGTGCTTGTGATTCCACCAGACGTGCCGCAGCGCGTTTCAGAAGCGGCCCAGCAGCACTCTCCGCTCTGCTCCGCTAAAAATACACGCCTAGTCTATTTTTGACGGAAGCCGCGTCGAGCCGCGTCAAGCTGCACAGAGCAGATCGAGCTGGGCAGGAAGTCAGACACAGGAACGACACAGAGCATCCGGTCAGGTTTCAAAATAAAACACCCTGTGCAGACTCCCGATCGTATATCACGTCACTACATCAACGTCATAACCGGTGGCACCAGGCCAGAAGTCAACCGGTCAGAGGATTTTCAGCATGGACGACGAGAGGTTCATCTTGGAAGTTGAAAAAAACACGGTGTATATCCCGGCAATACCGGCTCCTTCTCCTTCTACCCCGCCTCTGTAGTCTTTCAAGTAGGAGAAGAAATGCAAGTGTTCTCCTCCTGCTAACAGGCACTGTATGTGAAATATAGATACAAAATAATTATGAGGATGAAGGTATTTTTAACAACTAAAACACAGCCACAAATCTTTGATCCATGTCGTTCATAACTGGACTTAACTGTATTAACTTTGTCTGTAGGCTACAGCACAACAAAGTAGGAAATAACAACAATTAACACAATTACAACAGACAAAAAAAGAAACCATTTAACTACGTAGCCTATTTACCCATGGTAGAAGCACAAAAATCACGGAAAAATGACCAAATCAGCAAGTCCAAAAAATCGGCCAGACAAAACGCTCCGCTTCTGAAACGCTCCCGGTGTGGTATGAAGCCCTGCGGAGGACGGAACAATACCGCGTCGCAGCCGGAACGCGACGCAGCCGGAACGCGACGCAGCCGCCCCCGGTGGAATCCAGGCGTAAGGATCCAATGTCAGTCGCTGTGTTTGCCACTTTTGGTCACGTGGGTGAAAGTGTGCTGCAGGGAGTTGCAGACTCTCCATCGGGAAACTGGAGTTTGATTCCCGGCAGGGACGCGTCCACAAAAGTTAATGTCGCTGGTTTGTTAGACTCTGGTTAACTGTTTTTTGAGTTATTATTATTCTGATGTTTAGCTAATTTTATTGAGTTCAGTTAGGTTTACTTACTATTAGTATGAGATTTCCCAGTAGGCCTTTGCAAGAGGTATAGCCTATTTTATACTGTAGGCTTACTAGGCTATCAGTTAAAACATATAGGTGGACCATGTTCAGGTTTTGTTTCATCTGTCCTTATGTATTTTCTTTTGATCAAAATATTTAAAGTGACAAAATAGTGTTGACTTTTATTTAATTTTTGTTTGTGAGTTTTAGTTAGTTAGCTTTGAAGATTACACTTGCAGTTTGCATTCAACTTTAACACACTTAAGTTACACTGTTTTTGCTATTTCAGTTTACTAAATATTTTTTCCACTAAATATTAAACTAAAAACTTAATTTTAGTTTTAGTTTGGTATCATAAGCTTGGACCTAACAAATACATAAACTAATTGTGGCCATTATGAGCCTACAATGATATAAATGTTAACGTTGTTAACGATGTTAATGTTTCTATCAAGGTATTCAGTCTCAAAGTTATGCACAAGTTGGTTTTAGGCAATGAATAAACTGTTCAAATATTGGACCAAAGTATTTCAAGTATTTACATATTCTCTATTTTTCTTACTTTCTAGCAATGGGAGGAGGAGATTCCCGACCAGCAACCCCACCTTCCCCACGTAAGATATGCAAAAACACTTTGTAGGACATTGTTTAAAATTCAATTATGATTAATTAAGCTCACAGAATTCAGTCACAGAAAATGACAAAGTCTTGCCTGATGTTAAAGAAGTCATTTCTTTCAAATATTGCTTGGTACTACATTGCACATACTATAGTTGCCTATCCCTGTCAGAGATGTTTGGGGGAAAATACTGTGACGCTATTGTTCAAAACAGGCTGTGAAATGATTCCAACTTGTGAATTATGATTTCACAGACTGGCCTTTTTTGATATTTGACGAACCCAAGTTGGACTCATTGTTAGCAGCAAGAGGCCTAGCAACGGGAGCTCACCATTTCAACCGAGAGCTGATTTGGGAGTCAATATTCTTTCCAAGTAAGACAAATTATATATAGGTCCAAAATCACTGAACCTATCCTCTAACTGTAGTGTAAACATGAACCGGTTTAATTGTAGTGTAAAAATGTTGGAATAATGTTAGTGTAGTCATATTGTACTGTCATATTGTAAATACTGTGACGCTGTTGTTCAAAACAATGAATGATGGTTTAGGTTTAGGTTTATTAAGTACTCACAGGGCAGCTGACAATTCATCTGAAATACGTGAGCATCACAATAGTGTTTAGTTTAAAATATACACATCATGGTGAAAAGGAAAAGAATAATAGCCTCATAATAAGTTAGAAAACATTATAAAATAAAAAGGCAAACATTTCAGCACATAGCCAGGTCAAAACAAGAAACAAAAATTGCACCAAAATATGAGCAAATTTTTCCACATACAGTATATACCTGCATATGTATGCACACACCTGTACATACGTAAATATATATACACATACCAATTTGTATACTTATGAAGGGAAGCTGTGTCAACTGAGCGATGACCAGAAAGGCTCTCAAACTGGACACATAATGATGTCTTCAGTTTAATGATTGGACTCAATGATTCAACACTTGTACATGAGTCTTGCGTCATTTTTAGCTTATGGAAATAGCTAATATACTTGCAGTTTCCTCTCAACTTTAACACACTTTAGTTATATTGTTTTTGCTATTTCAATTTAGCCTACTAAAATATTTTTTACACCTAGACTCCACTGAATAATAAACTAAATTTAAAACAAAACATTAAAGGTATTTAGTCTCACAGTTGGTTTGAGGCAATGAATAAACTGTTATTATATATTACTTATTATATTATATATTACTGACCTCCAACCCCCCACCATCTCCTAGTAAGATATGCAAAAACTCTTTACAGAACATTGCTCAAAATTCAATTATGATTATCATTCACAGAAAATGATAAATGCTTGCATGATGTTGATAAAGTTATTTATTTGAAATATTGCTTACATCTTAATCAACATCTGCAATTTGCTTCTCAGTTTTTAGTGAACCATGGAGGAGAATCCAATGGGGGTAAGTAAGTGTAAACTTAACAAAGTGTGTGTGGTGCCACTGTGCCCTTAATGTGTGTTTCTTAACATAACTAAATACATTTTTACTGTCTCAGTAACATCCTGGTTAACTTAACAGTTGTCTGTGACAACTGACAACTACGCCTTAGATATATGCACCATTTGTAACATTTAAAGTAAACATATTTTAAGTCTAAAATCGAATCTAAGTGTTTTCTTTATTGAACAGTGACAAAGCGACAGATCTGCAGTATGTGAAGGATTATCAACCTCACAACGAAGAGGCCCAACATCTCAGAATCCTGCTTCATGGGCCAGTTGGTGCTGGAAAGTCCAGTTTCATCAACTCTGTCAACAGTGTCATGCAAGGCAGAATGACGGGTGCAGCTTTGGTGGATTCAACCTCTGGTGAAAGTTTCACCAAAAAAGTAAGATAAGATCTGGATAATACGATAAGATAAGATAAGATAAGATGTATTTTATTTTGATGGAGCAATTTGTCTTGGACTCATGATACATGTGAACTATGATGATGTGTGAAGATGTGAAGTACACAGCATTCATCATTCATACAAACATGCATACATACTGTACATCATAATACAATCACACATACAGTATGTATAATTGACATACATATTCCGGGGGGGCCTAAGTGTCTAGCAGAAATATTGAGGTAGCCTTCATTAGCCTGGTAGCATTTTTGCACATTAGCATAGGCTTATGTAATAATTTGTTTGCAAATTAGTTAGGTAGTAGCCATACTTAAAGCCCGCACAAATGGGGCTTCTGTGTAATTGTATGACTTAGCTAGATAAACAATGAGCATGGCTGGACAGCTGAGCGGGCCCTGGCATCCAGATGAAGCTGCCAGTCAAGCCAGCAGGGCCAGGCAGACTTAGCTTAGCCTAAGCAGACACAATGTGGATATGTGGACTGCTGAGTTGGCCGGGTATCTGCTCTCTGCTAGATGTAACTTTCATAGTGTGTGACTTGGTAGGGTGCAGATGTAATGTGTTCTGAATAGAAAGGAATATTGATGGTAGTGTGTATCGTAAAGTAGTGTTGTTGGTAACAAATGTACAGGTGACAGTGACAGCAGTGCAGTGGACTTGGGTCTGCTGCAATACACTGTTGAGCCTTCTTGAGGTGTTGTGAGCCTTTTTCTATGGTACTAATCATTTTTAAGGTAGTATAGAATTCCATTAAACTCTGAATTGGGCCTCTATATGAATGCTCACCTTGAATTATGACACAAGAGACAGTAACATCATATCCTGTGTATTGATAAATGCTTCCTACATAACAATAACAGAATGCAAAGAAACCCATTGTACGACCCAATTGCATCATACTGAGCAACTATTACACTGAATACACAACAAATAACTTTTGATTGCGTGGATAAACTAAACAACAGCCATCCCTATTTCATTATGTATTTCATGTAATTTAAAACTTGGCAAAGAACCATCTGTGATAACTGACTACCATGCATCATGCACTACCAAATTACAAACTGTGTAAGGCCACCAGTCAATAGATGGCAGCATTGTGATAAAAACAGCACTTTTCTCCATATGTGTTTTACAGTACACAACCTACAAAATCCAAAAAGGAAACCCCAGGACCTTTTACCCTTTCATCTTCAATGACATCATGGGTCTTGAGAAAGACACTAACAAAGGAGTCCGCCCAGAAGACATCAAACTGGCCATGAAGGGACGTGTGAGAGACGGTTACAAGGTAAAAGTACTGCAGTCTTTCAACTCTTTTTGACATCATTCAGTCAAATAATCCAGTTCTGTGATCTGTCTTGCATTAAATAATTTTGTTCACACAAAAATACATAACAGATACTCTGTTTATATGCAAGTAGCATTATTTAACTGGAGTTTGCATTCTTTTCCAGTTCAATCCTATATCTACACTGTCAGAAGAAGACCAAGGCTACAACAGTTGCCCCACTGTGGATGACAAAGTTCATGTTCTGGTGTGTGTCATACCTGCTGACGCAGTATCTCTATTGAGTGATGAAGTCGTTGGGAAGATGAGGGACATCAGCCGAACAGCCAGTGACATGGGTAAGAGCAAACATCAGGGTGTTTATTGCTTTGTGTGTGCAGTCTTGGTGCCACATTGGGTTCTGTGAATGTTACCAAATTCCCTGAAAAACATATTAAAGGACTGAGTAGGTTTCTGTTCTGTATCTGCAGGGATTCCCCAAGTGGCTATTCTCACCAAAATTGATGATGCCTGTTCTGAGGTCAATAAAAGTATAAGAAATGTGTATAAGAGCAAGGGCTTGAAGAAAAAGGTGAGTGTCTGAAGGTGATTTTGTAATAGATTGTACCAGTTAGAATATAATTTAGCTTTACAGTCAAGATATCTTATTATTTGAGCAAACCTCTTAAAATGAACTGAAATGTTGTTTCTTTCAACTTAGATGGAGGAATTCAGTTCAAAGCTGGATATTCCACTGAACTGCATCTTTCCTGTGAAGAACTACAGCTCAGAAATCTACTTAGATGACGACATTGATTCACTGATACTGTGTGCACTGAGACAGATGATTGACGTCGGAGAAGACTTCCTCAACACTATGTAAACCTTGACTGCAGCATGAACAAAGACAGCTCAACTGCATAATATAGCTGACATTTATGTTATTGTACTTTACCTCATTGAATTAAGTATGAACAAGGTATGGACATATCAGGTACAATAACACCATCTGGATGTGCCCAGAGTGGGACTGTATCACTCTCTCCATGTTTTATGACTTATGTTTTATGGAGATTGTTGTTATGCACTGTTGACTGAGGTGGTGATTCATGGTGTTTACTGCCATTTATATAAAACCACAATAAACAAAGATAATTGGAATTGGAACGCTGTGTGTCTATTTCTTCTTCTTTCCTTTTTTTAAATTTTTATTCACTCTACTCCCTGTAGTAGACTAACTTGTGATGCCTGATGGAATTCCTGATGGATTCAGGAAGCCATATCCCTCCTCCCACAGGATATGTTTGAACTTCCTCAGGGTCCTTAGAAATATTGTGAGGGTTTTTTTTCACAGAAATTAGGTGTCAATAGTGTGCAATGATTTGGAAAAAATCAAAATGCCGGTGTATATGAAGTGTTACATAGACACAGTGGGACCACAGTAAAATGATGGAATAAGGATTAAAGCAACCTCAAAAAATAAATTGGGGAATTCATTGGACCTTGATGGTGACAAGGCAATCTTAATGTGTATCCTTAACTCCGTCACTTGGGGTGCATTGATTGTTAGATTAGGAGCATAGATAGTTAGATTTAACTATCTTATAGGTCAAACTTTTAAACTCAAATGTAATTTCTCAGACACCACTAGTTCAATTTTGACAAAACTTGGAGGAATGATGCATTTTGGCACTGAGTTCTTGCATTTGAAAAATACACTGATTAGCCTGACGGAGGCGCTACAACTACAGGTCAAAATTTATATTATCATTTCTCTTGTATCTTCATATATTTTCTGATGCGATTGTCTACTTATTAGCCTTACAAAATAAAATAATTTTAATAAGACCTATTGCCATTTATACTTCTGGTAGGCCATATGTTTACAATTTGTCAGTGCAAATAAAATTCATCTTTATAGGGTACGTTGTCAGCAAGATCATGACGTCATCACGTGATCTGGTCAACAACTCAGCTGTTGTGATGATGCCTTCATGTGCTGGCGGAAATAGTACAATTAAATGTTGACTGCACATGGACGACCTAACAAAGTGTTAAGTGGGACTGGAAAAGACGTTTTTTTTTTTTTTTTATTACACCCAAGTTGCTGAGATATGACGTTTAGAAAGCATTGTAGCCGCGTTGACAATTAATGGTAAGAGTGATGTATTTTTGTATTATTGTATAGGGCCATTACAGTTTGGCACATGTAAACAGTTCGTATAGTTGTGTGTGTCTATTTTTATTCTATGTTTAACTTGCCATTGTCAAACACTTTTGCTTTTAATAAAGTAGCCTTAATGAAAACTAATGATGTGCATTTTCTTCATTTTGCTGGTGTAGCACAAAATCGCTCTGTGGCACTTGACTTATAACATAATCGAACAGACACCAAAAAACAAACAAAAAAACAAAACAGTGACCACATTGCCATTACGAGCAAGAGCACTTTACTGCGCGACCGGTCATATTTGGAGCTTCGAGGAGCACTTGAAGGCAGCAGGAGACGAAGTAAGCAAAAAAAAAAAAAAAAAAAAAAAAAAAGAGAGAGGAAGAAATCCACGTAGCCTAGCTTGTATCGGATGCATGTAATAGTACAGACACTGAATATCTCAATGTGTGCGGTTATTTGAAGAAACGCTGCATTCAGTAAGAGGATACCGGTGTTCATACTGGCGGGGTAAAGCGGAATAATTCACACTGGTCCTATTTGTTGAAAGCAGAGGAAGAAAATGGAGCTGGAGGACGGAGTTGTGTACCAGGACGACCCAGGGACATCAGCGATGATGTCGGAGCGGGTATCGGGCCTGGCCAACTCCATCTACCGCGAGTTTGAGAGGCTTATCGGTAAATACGACGAGGATGTGGTGAAGGAGCTGATGCCGCTGGTCGTGGCCGTGTTGGAAAACCTGGATTCAGTGTTCGCGGAAAACCAGGAGCACGAAGTGGAGCTAGAGCTGCTGAAGGAGGACAACGAGCAGCTCATCACCCAGTACGAGAGGGAGAAAGCACTAAGGAAACATGCAGAGGAGGTGAGTTTAGGAGCGGACAGCACCCGACACTGGAGAGGTAAAAATATGTGCAGCATCCTTTCAAGAGGAAGGAAGGCCGCGTCAGGTGATTCTCCTCCCAGCATCCCTGTGCGGTGAAATATGCACGTGGCGACGTAGCAGCCTATCCGTCCTTCCATGTTGTTCAGTAGGGATGTAAACAAGACACTAGCATGGCTAACGTCAGCTCCATAGGTAATGCAACTGTAGTGGCCCTATTGTTGTATGACTCAGCTAGACGGTGTTGGCTAGCAAGATGGTTAATGATGTGAGCCTGGCCCTTTGTGTCATGCCATAGCGAAGTTATAAGGGGATGCGAGGCAAGAGGTTGCTTACCCACTGCCTTAAACTTTCATCCTGAATGCTGGCCTGAAAAAAAGAAAAGAAACATCATTCCGATAGGCGTAACATGTAATTTCCACGTGATACGCCTCTGCTGTTCTATAACCGCCTCTTTGCCCATTGCATCAGCAAGTTAAGTCATGTCTGAGTACCGTGAGACCCTGACTGAAGAAACAGCAGGTGAAGTGACTCAGCGTTCTGGGCCATCCCTGGATGACAAGGAAAAGGAGACAACACAAGCCCGGGAAAGGAGGAGTGAGACAAACAATAGGACATGGCAGACTGACCAACTCTGTCCCGGTGTTGAAATTCATTAGCAGGGGCTTGTCATGTATCAGACAGACTTACAGAAATGACAGTCTCAAAACTACCCGCCACAGCCTTGCCCAGATTATCCCTAGGGTATGCATAATTTCCATGGGCCCCACTGCCACCATGCTGCGCTGCCCTCACTATTTGACCTTTCACCATTGTACATAGTGCATCTGCCCCATCAAGTACCGACTACATCAAATCATACTAAAAAATGGTCAGTGTACAACCATTGAAGATACCAAAGAAAGTATCCAAGGGCAAATTAACAATTACATTACAAATGTACATTACAAACATGCAAACCTGGGTATTTCAGGGTGCTGGTTGTCCCTGGCCCCAGGGTGCCCGGCATGCGCTTAAATATGAACAGTGGTTCTCAATGTAACACCATGTTTGATTGCTGAACACAGATTTATTTATTGCAGTCAAGGGTGCAGTCCTCTTGGCAACTTTACACAGATTAACTATGTCTTCTTTATTATTGTATTGGTGACACTTTATTTTGCCACTTTCAAAGTGCTCTTGCTAATCAGTGAAGCACGTGGCATAAATTCAATATATCTAAGCCATGCTGCATTCACACAAGACATTCAAGCTTCATTTTGAGTAAGGATTGTGAGTGTCCTTTTTTGAGGCTCACTATGTTGAGGAATGAATACATTTATGATTGATGAGTATATGACAAGTATGATTTAGGTTGGGGTGAAATGTGACCAGAGATTTTTAGAAGCCTGCCCTAGTTATGCTAGGGTTAAATAATCGATCAAATCTTGGTTCCTCATAAATTGATTATTAATCCTGGGATCCATTGCTGAATTCCTACTCTTGCAGGTTCTTACTTATTAATAAAGCGGTAGCGTATATCAGGCCAATCCTAGCAAAAGTAGGGTATGAGTTTCAAAGAGTTTTACCAAAATTCACATTTGATACAAAAAGCTGTGCGGAACATGTTAGAAATCAAAGCAAATCTTTTCCTTTTTCACACATAGAAGGATGTTAAATCTTTCTTACATAGAAAATTGATTTTCTATGAAATTGTTTGTCCAGTGACCATAACTAGTGGTTTAAATCTATATTGCTCACTAAAAGTAATGGATATGAGGGCAAATCAGTGTCTGCTGCTACATACAGTAAAGTTTAGTACTCAGAATAGGTATCAGCAACTGAAAGGGTGATATAGGTGCATTCATAGGTGAGCCTCTCTCTCTTCTCCCTTGATCAGACATGAATCGGAGATGTGGAAGCCGATGCCATGGTGTGTGTGCCAGTGGTCTTTTTGGCTGAGACACTGCCCATGATGTGCATGTTTTGGATGTGTGAATCTGCTCCCTCCTGGCCTTCAGCCTCTGTGTGAAGGGCGATCAGATGTGACTCGGACCGTCTGTCAAGGCCTGCGTCGTCTTGGGCTCAGGGCATCGGGACAGACACTGGCCCAGCATGTGGCGGCGATGCAGACCCCTCCGTACAGGCAGTGACACTGAAACAGCGCAACAGCCAGGCACACAAACACACTCATACACGCGCCCACACACACCCACTGACACAAATACTGTATCAGTTCCCTGGGAGAGATCCTTTGTCCACCCCCCCTGAAGAGGAGGGAGCAGGAGCCTGGTCGTGGGTTGGAGAGGAGAGGTATTACTTCCAGGTCATGTGATCCTTTGTCACAAATTGACAGCGAGAGAAAGTCCCTCAAGCGCCAGTCTTGGGTTTGGTGTCACAACATAAACCGTCCCCCACTTTACCAGCGTAGTTTAGGGTGTCACGTGTCTCTTAGGGGACTACCTCTAAAGTAGAAATAAGATGATCAGTTCAAGCTTCCACATGTATTGACTTTATTAGTCTGGATTTCCCTCTCATTGCTACCTAACACATTATAGATTTCACAGCAGGTGACTGTAGTTGGGTACAGAAATATAACAAGAATAATAAGAAAGTAGCATCATACTCCCTGCTGGATTATTTTTGCAAGCTTGTTTCTCTGATTTAGTTTGAAGGCAAGGCCAAACGTAAAACAGTATATTTTACTAATGATATTGATGATCAGAGTGGTATTAAATTTCAGGCATACAGCTGTCTAGATAATCTAGGCTAATTAGTAGCTCTTCTCCAGTTTCTCATTGGTCCACAAAGTGTATCGTGGCTGCTATTCTTGATTCTGCACATGGTTGTGTACTGTTGATTATTGCTCCTTATGGCCATGGGATTGCTCCTATAGTTGTCTATCTTCTTTATACAGTATATCCTCATATTTCACTATTAAATATGTGTTTAATTTGAAATGAGCTCTCAAAGTTGGGCAGACATGAGTGAAAACCCTACAACAGCCACTTCAGAGCGACTAATGTGTTTTTGATCATTTGCCATGACAACTGAGTATAGCCACATTATTTTGAATTTTACAGTCATATAGAGGCAAGCAATCTGTAACATGAGCTTGCACACAGACTTGCGTGTACAAGTACATTCAGGCTTGTGCGTCTAGAGGAAGGAGGGCAGCCGGATCAGGGCCTCGCCGGCTCAGCTGGACAGGATGTGGAGGCTGATACACACTCTCCGGCTCAGTGGTCTGCCCAGAAGGAAACTGGGGAGGAACCAGAAATTGAACAAAAGACTCCAAGATCCTGCCCCTCCAATCCCAATTCAGACAGTCTTATGTCCTGTCAGTTTCTGTCTGTCTGTCTATCTGCCTGTCATGTTCTTGTGAACACAATAACTCAAGAACAATACATGATAGAAACTTCATACTCACACCACAGGTTCCACCTATAGAGAAGATGATCTGATTAGATTTTGGAGCACCTTGTTGCATAAACTTGCATATTAATGAGGAAAAACTGATCTCTCAGTACCTTAATGAGCTCATATTAATACTGTCTGTGTTGTATGCGAAGACAATAATGTTGACATTTGCTAATTAATGCATTGGTTACCTTAATGACTTCATCAGCACAGCTGGTTATGTTTAATATATCATGATGGTTATGGCGGGAAATGAAGCAGCTCAAGTGCCTCTTGTTTCTTAAAAAGGATGCGAATGTGTGGGTGGCCCTGAATGATCATCTAAATCCCTTCTGATGTCTGATATGTTATTGCTCTGCGTTGCTGGTACTGTGGCACAAAAGTGCGGCTAGATCTACTAAATTTACTAAGTGTGTGTGTGTGTGTGTGTGTGTGTGAGAGAGAAAGTGTTATGGCTGTTTTTTATTCTTTAATTATATAAAATCTGATAGAGTTTTTCGATGATGGAGAATCAGATGTGTTTTTGTATAGCCTATTCCCTGTTCCCCTCACTGTGACAGCCAGGCCAAGTCACCACACAGTCAGACTCCCAGTGTATGCTTCAATGGCAATATGTGGAGTGTCTGTGGAGTAACGTGGGGGAGGTGATAAAAATCCCACAGCACATGCTGTCGTGTGTTTCCTTTATAGAGGTAATCCTCAAGTTCCTCATTATTATTATTTTTTTATTTTGGTGACATCTTTGGTGCTAAGTGGTGATTGCTGTGGTGTTTTTGCACTGCACTTCCCAGAGATCACAATGAAACAGTGTCTCCAGTACTGTGACATCTTTTTCCTTGGAATGCCTCTTGCTGAGGTTTGAGTTTCTGTCTCTTCTTTTGTCTGTTCAGCCATGGTGACTAGCGCTGCTCATGGTAGCTATCCAGTTCTTTTATTTATTCCAAACAAACAGCTGTTGCTGGAAATATAAAATGCCTGGGAAAGACCTACTCAACACCGCGTGTTTAGAATGGGAAATGTAAAAGCTTTCCTGAACTGGGCATAGGTTCAATAACTATTATGTTTATAAAGAATGGGAGTAGCAAAACAGATGTTTATTTATATGGAATATGGAAATATGGCAGATTATTACTTTAAACAATAACAGACCAACAATGACAGTCAAGCTTTGATGGGTTTTGGGTACAGTGATAGAGAGTCTGACCAAGCTTGTGTGTGTGTGTGTGTGTGTGTGTGTGTGTGTGTGTGTGTGTGTGTGTGTGTGTGTGTGTGTGTGTGTGTGTGTGTGTGCGTGTGTGTGTGTGTGTGTGTGTGTACGTGTGTGTGTGTGCGTGCTGTGCATGTGCAAATTTCTGTCTGTGTATCCTTGAGCAGAAGTTTATTGAGTTTGAAGACACTCAGGAACAGGAGAAGAAGGACCTGCAGAGCCATGTGGACAGAATGGAGTCCCACTCTCGACAGCTGGAACTCAAGATCAAGAACTATGCAGACCAGAGTAAGTCACTAACACACACACACACACACACACACACACACAATTTAAACATCAGCTCTTGCACAGACACATTATCTCGCTCCCATGTCCGTGATTCCTCCCACTCTCCCACTCCCATTCTCCATACAGTGTTTAGGAGAAACCCCCATTCACGGATATCAAACCCCCAGTATGATACATTTCATTTGTTTCTGTGCGCTAGGCTTTTCCTCTTTTCACTCCGCCTCTGGCTTCTTTACCCTTTTCTGACTCTGACTGATTGGTCCCTTTTTCTGCTTTCTTTCTCCTTTGCTTCCTCTCATCCCCCCACTGATTTTGATGTCTTCCTCATATCTCACTCATGCTTCCTTTCTCCTTCTCTCTATTATGCACACACACACACACACACACACACACACACACACACACACTCACTTTCTCTCTCTCTCTGCGGGGGTAACAGTAATGGGATTATAGGATTTCTGTTACTCCCATCCTCTTAACACGGCAGTGCATTACCGCCCATCTTATTGGTGGATTAAGGAATGGAGCAACATGATTGGCTCATATATTCCGTCTTGTGGGAAGTAATGGTAATCCACAGAATGGCCGGTCCAGTTTCTAGTGGCAAAGCAACACAGCTGGTTAAAGTGAAGCATTCATTCGCATTCGGCCATTAGGGGGAGGAAAATGCCAGTGTGAATGCCAGCGTCTGCCTGCTCTGCCACCCTCTCTTGTTTCTGCCGTGCCTAACCTTTGGCTGAAGCATAAACAAGCCAACAGAAGTAGCTCTCTGGCTCCCTCATCCAGGAAAAACAAGTGTAGATGATGACTACAGCTTACACTATGTCTGTGATTACTCAGTTCCATCGTCAACCGCCTTCTGACCAGTAGAGGTAGTTCACTGTTTCCACTCTTCAGGAAAATGTGGATCCTTACAGCATAAACGCTCTATGCAAGTAGTCAGTGATTTCATCCACATGAGTTCGCCGTCAGTGAGCCACACTGCCCCTCTGCCACGCCCAGTGGATGATAAATCATTAATGGGTCGTTATGTTGCTGCACCTGGGCTGACTGCCCCCAGGCATTCCCCGTGCAGGACAGAGTCCACAGCTACTGTAGTGTTTATACTGTATATGGATTGTCTCGTAAATAAGGCCACTGCTAGCAGCAGATCAATGTTCTTTGGGAATGATAGTATAGCTCATATTTTTGTATAGAAGCCATTCCCATAGCTGATCACAATGGGGCTAGACCACTAGGAGAACTTAGTCTCTCTATCTGTGGCAGAACTGCGCTTTTCTTCAGATTTATTTTCACTTGCCTGGCATTGTGCAATCAAATAATCCATCAGTCCATCAATTCTGGTTGTGTTGGCTCTATACAGCTCTATTCTGTATTCCCACATAGACCACTTGAAACCCTCTTTTTTAGACATCCATTTGTACTATCAGACTAAGATGCACGCTAATTTTATTAGTGACACTGAGATGGTGATAATTGGGCGAGGCTTTGTTATGTAATGTGCACTCTGACAGCTGTTATATTGGTCAAGCAAAATGCTTCAACGAGCATCTGATGACGAAGATCCATTAATAGACACACATCTCACTCTCTAGGCTTCATGACTGGTTCATGACATCATATGAAATGGACCATCATGGTCTTGATGGATGATTTCCTGGTACCCACACAGACTGGGAAATGGCACTGTTGGCATTACCGTGGTGCCACTATGTTCCTGGACCTTACATATCCTGTTAGACTGTAATTGTAGGCAAAGAATAGGCTTTTTTAGTGTGATTGTAAAATACATTTTTACATTAGAAATTGTAGATTCATTCAGTATTAGCCTCACTTTCAGCTGCTCCACACTCCCTGATGTTTTACTCTGATTTGTTTAATCATCACACGTAGGAACACACAGTATCACATAGGAAGGATTACTAGCAGACTGTTTCCCCTGTGTATAACCTTTCTCCCTTCACTTTGTTATTTGTCTCCCTGAATTTCATGAGTCATGATAGCAGAATAAAATCCCTCTGTAGTGTCAAAGTACACACATAGGCACGACATCACCAAACGCTATGCAGAAGCTTTAGCTGCTGTAATTGATAGCATCCGTGCTTTGTAGGTCTGTCTGTTGCAGCAGCTCTCCGCGTGGCTTAGGCTAAACCTGACGTGCTAATAGGGGATTAGGTGTTTTTGTCACCTCATAAGTCTGCCCCCATTCAAAACTATTTGAGGGAGATTACCCAGTCTGCGTACTCCCAGTGCCTGGCTGGCAGACCACAGTTATGCAAGTAGGATATGCATACTCTTCTGTGCACAGGATTGCACTGCAAGATGCACATGCAAAAACACGGATAGAGTGCACACACACACACACACACACACACACACACACACACACACACACACATCCAGATCCTGTGTGCAATGCCCATTGTAAAAGCAGAGTACCCTTCAGGCATCCTCTCACATTGTCACAGTATCATGTCACTTTTATCATGGCCTAAACATTTTTGCTGCTCACCATCAGGATCAACGTAAGATGCCTGACTAGTTAAGTGACTCCCTTAATGATGGACTGATCAATGTTGTCTTCTCTTTCAGTCGGCAGGTTAGAAGAGCGAGAGTCGGAGCTCAAGAAGGAATTCAACTCCCTCCATCAGCGACACACGGAGGTGAGGGGGGCAGCGAGGGATGGAGGGAGGAAGGAAGTGTTGCTTAGCGTGATTCTTGTCGCTGTGGAGTTGTGATTAGGAATAATGTTCGTGACTAGTTTCCTCTGGATCTTTTGTTTTGCCCTTTGCAGATGATCCATAATTACATGGAGCACGTAGAGAGGATCAAACTGCAGCAGATGAGTGAGACCTCGGAGTCGGGCGCGCTGGGTCGAGTCAGGTAAGACCACGCAGGAGGAGTTTGCATGTTTAGAAACACAAGCTGTGTGAAGCCCACCAGGAAGGAACCATATACTGTATCTCATGGCAGATGACACTACTGACAAACCCACGAACAGCTGTATATTAACCAACATATGAACTGACCTTTTGAAGGTTATCGGGTAGGTAGTGAAAATAGTGTTTTGACAATATTTTAAACTGTATTTATCTGGGGAAGTTTTATATTAACTGTAACTGAAAATGCAGGTCCATTTTGCTTCAATCTTTACAAAGAGCACAAACATAAGGAAAACATTAATGGTTTCAAATTACATTTAATTTAATTTTTGGCTTTCACATTATTGATAGTGCTTATATCAAGTCAGTCAACGTGAAAAAATCCCAACAAATTAAGAGCCAGTAGTGGGGCAACAGCGGCTCAGCAAGGAGTGCCATACTCCACTTCCGGATTGGGACAATCAAAGAACCGCTTTCTTATCTTCTTATCTTCTTATCTTGTTTCTCCAGGAAAGAGCGGCCCCTTTCCCTGGGGATCTTCCCGCCATCCGGAGGGGGCTCTCTGCTGATCCCAGACCCCCAGGCCAGGGCAGAGACACTGGGCACAGAGAGCTGGAGGTTCACTGACCCGGCACAGCCACGCTCCAACACCAGCCTCAAGGTGGGTGTCTGGGTGGCACTGTGTGCACCTCATATCTATGTGGACATCACAATTTGTGGAAAAGAAAAGCTTATTCCACTGTCATTTTTCCTCAGAATGTAAAATTATTCAATTCACTAAATGGATGAGATCAGTTTACAAAAAGTATACAAGTTACTAGTTATACAAATTACATAATAACTAAGTATTAACACTTCTAGAGCATACTCACTGTTTTAGTTGTCTCGCCGAGGTGAGTGTTAAAAGCATATTGAAAACAGAAATTAAAATATAGGTAATGATAGGATCACTAGAATCCCATTCCCTGGATGAGTGTTTTGAGCCCTTTAGCTAGTAGAAAGAGGAGGTTGGCTTTGGATCCATGAAAAATAGAGAGCCTTTGATAAGGGTTGGGCGTGCTGAAGCATATTTTAGTAGGGATCTGACAAGGCCATCTCTGTTTTCAGACATCCTCTCTCTCTCTTTCACCATTCAGGGATATGCAAACATGTCTGTTCCCTTGATGAAGCAGGGTAGATTATTAAAGTCTCATGAATCTCATGAATATTCAGAATTGCAACAATTTCTTATTTGATTCAGGCTTGCGCCCAATTGATTTCAATTGCCAGGTGAATGTTATGCTTTATTGTATGATGTGTATTTCCAGTGATTTCAATTTAAATTCAATTGCTATAAAGACTATTGTGAACAAAGCTACCCACACATAAACATTATGATGGCTATGTTCTCTAAGCTAAGATTTAGCTGTTTCCTATTTTAAGCAGTGATAGAAATAAGCATTGGTACCCCTCAAAACATTTTTGGGTGTGTGGGTTTTGTTTGTATCTCTCTGGCAGTTAGGACCTGGAGGGTGACTGTGTTATTTCATCCCACTGCTGCGTTTTTGTTAAAACTGGGACATCAGCTCCGTGGCGAGGTGCATGATGGGAGCGATGCCGCTGTATGGCTCGCAGCCAGTCACTGAGGGAAAAAGAGCCCAGCTGGAATGTGATTGGCTCTTATGTAATCAGTGCTACAGGACGGTCATTGTTGAGCCATGGCCTTTTGAACATGGATGGCTTTGATACGCAGACAGGCTTTTATAGTTGAGCACGTCACATCTATTTCTGGGAGGGGATCGTGTCGCCTTGTGATGCTCTGCAAGTGGAAAGGACAGGTTGATGATGTGCATATGCCCTCATGCCAGCCATGACCTAAGCTCCATCCACAATGTGAGTCATATCAGCAAGACCTTTCCATTGCCTTTGAAGCTGGGATAGTTATGTATCCTAAATCACTGCAGTTTGTTTCTTACAAAGGGACCCTAAAAAATGAATGCCACTATCAATAAATCTGACATGTAGCAGGTAAATTGAAATCATGATACACGCAAATCATACGAGGCTGTAGGCATCTCAAATTAGGGTCCCCCTGTATGGTTTGGGATACTGATAAAAGGAAATGTAATGCTCACAGTCTTGACTTTCAGCCAGCAAGCCACTCACTCACAGACACACACACACACACACACACGCAGGCTTACATGTATAAATATACTCTGTCATACGCACACACTACTTTCCATTGGATTCACAGTCATGCACGCTGTCTGGTGTATGCACTTCTGCTGAACTGCTTCTGCACCTATGAGCTTCATTGTAATTCTCTCCCCCCCTCCAAGCAGTTGGACTTGGACGACCCCCCAAAGAAAAGGGAGGGTAAGAGTGCGCAGGACACTACTTGGGGGAATTCACTGGCTGACGACTGCAAGGTAGTTGGATGAGCGGTGACTGGCGGAAATACCAGGCAGCGACACGCTTGCACGGGCCGCGGACGGCACAGTGTTTGTGTTTGCGTGTCTGTGGGCTTCAGTAGTCTCCTCCACTATGCTGTTTCATCTTTTCAAACGCGCCACCTCTCTCTTTGTGCATTTAAAGACCCCGACTTCACAGACCGCCCGTGCCACATGCAACCACGTTGTACATCAAGGCCACATCGGGTCTTTCAAAATTTAAGTGCCCTGTAAAGGAAAAAAAGAAAAAAAAAACCCAAGCATCACTTTGATCTCAGCTGTGTACACTGAGGATGGAATAGGCTAATTATTAGTCTGTTAAGGTCGTTAATGGTGTGGTTGCATCTGGCCTCTATTTTGTTTTTCATTTTGGTCAAAATGCATGATAGTTTCATATTTCACACGCTGTTGTTGCAGTTTTGCTTCATTTATCCATGCTAGCTTTGAAGCAAATCTCAATATTACAGTGACATTTCTGATCACTCATTGTAGAGTAACTTAGCATCATCAATTCAGTCAATTCTGTCTCTTGACGCTGTAGATGTGCGCTCAATATAGCATTAGGCCTAACTAGATTTCTGATTGTCTTCATACATTTTCAGTGAGCCTCTTAAACTCTGTTCACTTTTTCTCTTAGGTGTTTTTCTTTTTTAGTTTTGTGTCAGTCTGTGTTGTGTTGTGATGTTCCAGAAGTAGCGTAGATCTCCCATTGTAGCTGTAGTTTATGTTCACTTCACGATGTGTGAAGCCCCCGCAATCCTTGTGGATTCTGTGGATTTGATGTGCGTGTGTGCGCCCTAGCTCTCTGCTGCTTATGCTGTCTCCCTGTGTCTGATTAGAAAGCAGTCCCTGTTCCCTCTTCATGTCTATTCAGTGTTTCGATGTTGTTTCATGTTTGTGTTCATCTGTAGTATTTCTCTGAATTGACACCTTTCCCTAATGTTTTCATGAGCTCCAATTTCAGAAAAATAGTTCCCTGTAGCTTAGTAGTTCAGCGATATTTATGATTAATAGATTTCTTTTTCCACTCTTACTGGAATTCTTTCACAGAAGGGAAAAAGTAATCAGGTTTTAGAGGTAGATTTTCAATTGATATCATTATGGTGCTCCAGCCATAAGAAATGTAAAAGTTGCAGGAAATTGGACTCTTGTCTCTTCTGTTATGTGTGCAGCGTTGTATGTATTGCATCCCCAGCCTTTGCAGTTTGTGTGTAGCACCTTTTTTGTTCCAACCTAATGCTAGCCTGTCAGATGTTAAACTGTGCTGTGATGGTGTCGTTTCCTTGTCTTTTGCACTGTGGCGTCTGCTTCCTTTGGGGTCAAGGTTAGTGTCAGCTTGACCCTTGACCGTGAACAACTAAGTCACTTATCATTTCAGGACGAGCTGTCGGACTTCAGCGGCTCCAAGTCGGCCACGCCAATGTCCACCACGGCCTCGGACATGGAAAGGGAGGATGGGAACAGTAAGAGCACGGAGGTGCAGGCCGCGCCGGGGACCAGGTCCATATCTGTGGGTAGGTCAAACACCATGGAACCACCTTAGTTACAAATGCCAACTCAACAGAATCAGAACCACAGTCACTTCATACAGGAATTAGTCTTGGTGGCCTTGGTGCAGAAACATATCGATTAACATGTAGCGATTTTGTACATATTTAGGCACAGGGACAACAAGACTTCACATACAGTGCAGGGCATATGATCGACAGTAGACTATACACTTTACAAAGATACATTCAACATCCAGTCATTGTGTGCATTCAGGCAGCATGTAGGGATTTTTCTTGGCTCAGAAAATCTGTTTAAAATGTGTATATAGGCTACGCTACTGTACCTTAAAGCTGGGTGATACTGCCAAAATGTATTATTCACATTTTGAATATTTTTTCAATTACAGAATTAGCCCAATAAAACTATGCCATCAAGTGAATTTTCAGTGATAGAATGGTCATTCTCCTCTATTCTGATGGTTTTATTACTATTAAACCAACGTGAAACTTGGAAACCGAAACACTATAGAACAAGTCAGGAACCAAAATATTGTAGTGTATTTATTCTAATTTGAACTGTTGTTAATAAATAAAATTGAGGTTGGCTAAATCTTCAATTGTTTCAAATGTTCAAACTACACACAAAATTATGAAAAAAACAAAATTTTGTTTTTTGCAACCTGGAATTGTGCTTTGGCAACCGCCAAAAAATTCTCAATATAGGAAAAACCCTGACATGGCATACAGTATGGTTGGAGCTGTAGAGATGACAAAGAATCATAGTCTGACACATCCCACCACACACAACTAATGACACATTTTGCTTAGGATTTTTGCTCACACATGTCCTCTCATCTCTGGGTCATTCTGGCACTTGTCTTGTGTTGTGTAGGTTTGCCTGAAAACGAGGAGAGCTCAGATGTGCAGGATATCATCGAGTCCACCCCCGAGCTGGACATGGATCTCAGCGGATACAAGGCATCCAGGTAGGCCAAAGAACACGCTGGCATGCGTCACTTTTAAACAAAGTTGCACCAGGCAGTAATACATCACCTCTAATGGTTATCACTCTTCCAGCACCCCTACCAAAGGCATCGAGAACATGGCGTTTGACCGCAATACAGACTCCCTGTTTGAGGAGTTGTCGTCTGCAGGCACGGGGCTGATAGGGGATGTGGATGAAGGGGCCGACCTGCTGGGTGAGAAAGACCTCTATCTGTCTATCTACAGTGGCACAACGTAGCACTGTAAAGGAATAGTGTAGCAGCTCTGAATACATTTTATATGTGATGTATTGGAATAGTCTTACTTACTTAAATTACTTGATTAAATCAGGAATTGACATATTAAGTGAAATGACCATAGTGATACATATGGTGTTTTTAAATTTCCAGTGTTGTCATTAACTTTCTCTACTTCTCCTGTTTTTACAGCATGTAATTTTTCCCAGTGAAATTGCAACTTTAGAATATAAAACTAGAAATTGTACTAAAAGTACAATTTCTTGAATGAATGAATGAATGCTACAATTGCAATATTTCACATGTTGCCTGAGAAGATGATCATATACTGTATAAATCTGTAGTTTATTTCTATGCTTATCTTCCCATCAGGATAAAAATACATACAATATCTGGCTAACAGAATTTATCCCATAATTTGTACAAAATATTATGGGACATCAGAGCATTGTCAATAATCTAATCCTAATTTTTCTTGCGCCATCAGTGAAACCAAGGTTATTACATCAAAACTAACTGCATTACTCTTGCCATTTCTCAGCAAATTATCAGTGTAATCAACTGCTTTTAGGGGAATTTCAAGGAACTTTAATGCTATTTACCTGAGGCACCTGTGTTTGGCTAGCAGCTGCTGATCTACTGACTGTACCAGCTGCTGATTGGTCGTAACGGCACCATCTGCTGTTAGCTGCAATGCTACAACACTTGCTTTGGACTAGCTGTTATGCTAATACACAGTGTCAGCCACCTACCCATGTTAACCCCACCTCTCTTTCTCCCGTGTCTCATCCTCTGGCTTTTGTCCATAATCCCAGTGGAGTACTCTGGTGTGTATGACCTCAAACCTTTCCTTAGCTAAACGTTCTTCCTTAATTTCCCCTTGACCTTCACTCACTACTCACTTTTCTCCCATATTCTCTCATCAGCTCATAGCTTCTTGCTCATTCTGCTTGATAGCAGCTGGCACACAGTTTAAATGATGCAGTTTAGAGCTTTTCAGCTGCCTGCTTTTGACTGCCTAGTTCCTCCAAAGTCACAGTTGTGTAGACGTTGAGACAAAGTTTAAGAGGTGCATGAATGGCGGAGTTCAATGCTTCTTTTGGATTACATATTTTAAAATGATGCATCATTTGCACAAAGTAGGCCTAACTCTTGTTTCTTTTACAGCTTAAAATAATTTATTTTTGCTCTTGTTTTTTCCTCTTTTTTTCTTTCTTTTTTTACTACTGCCCCTATCGTATCTAGCTAACCTTAGAGACCCAGCAGCTTCTCTTCCTCATTGCTTGTCGAGTCGACAGCTAAACATTTAGCTCTGGCTCCATCGGTTTGGTCATTCCGCTGTCTCACACTATCTCCACCTCTCTCTCTCCCTCTCTCTTTCTGCCTGACTTGGATTGCATGGTTTTCTCAGACCTTAGTTTGCTTGGTAAGACCTCACCCACTCTCTCCATCCTTCTCCTGTCAGTCATGTGACATGTTGTGTGTGTTTGTGTGCTGTGGTTGGTTCTGCACATAGTTGCTGGTGTTGTGAACCCCAACAAATATCTCACCAGGAGATATTTCACACCCTACGTTGTGTCTTGTTAGATTTTAACACATTAAGAATAATCTACTGGTGCATCCTCTCTAAAATATATAGCGCTTATGTAGTCACTTCTCCAGTTTGTGCTCAAATAGTTTTTCCTTCAATAGAATTCCAACGTTATTGTAACTTCTATTCAGGTATGGGCCGTGAAGTTGAAAATCTCATTCAGGAGAACACACAACTGCTGGAGACAAAGTAAGTGGGAAGTTTTCTCAATTCATTATGTGTTATGAGTTTGTTATTTGATACTTTAGATCTGACATTTCTTAATCCTGTCTGCTATAAAACATACTGTAGGTGGTAATCGGTGGTAACTGATTGGTATGAGTTAAGATAGATTTTATTGTCCCATCCTTGGTCATACAGAAAAGTTTCAACAGTATTGTGTAAGGATACAAAAAAATGTCCTCATTCCTTATTTCCGCAGGAATGCCCTGAACGTGGTGAAGAATGACCTGATAGCGCGGGTGGACGAGCTGGCCTGTGAGAGGGAGGTGCTGCAGGGGGAGATGGAGGCCGTGCTGCAGGCCAAGACCAAGCTGGAGGACAAGAACAGAGAGCTGGAGGAGGAGCTCAAAAAGTAAGGAAACGATCGTAGCAGATAGCGGCGTCTTTGTCTTGTCTAGTTTATTTATATAGCCCTTTATCACAGTCAAGTCTCAAAGGGCTTCACATACCATCATATACCATACTACATCATACATATACATACACATCATATACATCCTATACAAGGTCATATACATACTTCATATACATCGTGTCCTACATCATATACAGACTATACTAGATCATATACACTACTTGACTTATGCTAACTTTTCACATACAACATAGTGTTTGCAGGTTCTGGGAAATTCTGGCAGCAGATATTGGCAGAGTTGTGTGTTTTGTTTTTTTTGTTTTTCATATTGACGTTGCGAGTTATCAATGAATGGTCTTTTCCAGAGTGCGATTGGAGATGGGGGAAGTGAAACAGAAGTCTAAAGATGAAGAAGATGTGAGTCTCTTTTGCTTTATAGAACGATTTCTGCAACTGAACAATCCCCCCTGCCCACTTGTTTTACCTATATAAGAAATAGCGAATTCGCCTTGCATCTGTCTTGCATAAATTGCAGCTCATTCATAAAATGATGAATACATTTCCGTGTGTGTGTGTGTGCTGCTGCCACAGAGCGACGTGCCTACGGCCCAGAGGAAGCGCTTCACCAGGGTGGAGATGGCCAGAGTCCTGATGGAGAGGAACCAGTACAAGGAGAGACTGATGGAGCTGCAGGAGGCCGTGCGGTGGACAGAGATGATCAGGTGAGGAGATGAGGCTGGGTGGATGGAGGGATGGAACATGGGGCTGCACAATTAATCATGTACAGAATAATCGTATGTTGTGATTTTAGGTCCCACAATGTATAATTGTCCAAAAATAGCATGTTGGCAATATTGATACAATTTGGAATGCCCTCTCTAGTTGAAAATGGTCAAGATGTTCATGTGCAGTGCAAAATGTGCACAGTTTTGTTCTTGAAATCATCAAGACTAATAATCATGATCACTTGCAAAATAACTTGAATCACTTCTTAAATCAGTTATAAAGACAATTTTTATGTTGTTATTTTACATTTATTTAGTTTTATTGTTTTTTATAAATGTATTTCTTATATTTACATCTTTTATTGTTTTTTTAATTGTTTATCTTATTGTCTTTTGTTAATTATTGTTTTATTGTAACTCTGATTTAAAAAGTACTACACAAATAAAGTGTATTTTGCATTCATATTCATTATTTACCACAGAGACAAAAGCTATCCCAATATCTGGTATATGAATAGCATTGTAAGTCAACCCACTGCTCCGTTATCTGTCCAGGTCAGGTCAGAAAGGATAAGGAGAGGATATGAGGAAAAAGACATTACATGCCTGGGCTAGGCTTGTCTTTTCAAACAATATGGCCGGTTGGACAAATTGGTCAATAATCTCCATATTTGTTGTTCTGTAAGGAGGCTTGTCGGCTCATCTAAATTCTTGCTTAATGTAGAATGCAGTCGGACACTGCAGATGGCACTGGACCCTCTATATCCTCAAACTGTACTCTGCCTTAGCCTGAGAGCGTCTGGAAAATGACGACAAATAATGTGATGTCACCTTGTCCTCTTTTCCTAGGGCTTCAAGAGAAAATCCCGCTCTTGCAGAAAAGAAGAAATCCAGCATATGGCAGTTGTAAGTCCTCTCAAATTCACCATTTCATTTTTAAAAACTAGAATTTTATGTACCATCCTGATTGATGCTTTGGTTCATTCATACTCTTGGTATCTTAGTATTGACAGCCTCTTTATTTCAATACACACATTCCAAATTGACAGTGACACCTATTCAATTTTCTCTGAAAACGCTCAAATTTAAATTTCTTTTTCTTATCTTTCCGTGGATGTGCTATTGAATTGGCAGCATTAGGTAAAGATGGTTTATTAAGCCTCCTCCTAGCCAAACCTCTCTCTTGCCCTCCATCGATACAAAACTGCTCCTCCATCACAGTTGGATACAACCTAGATTTGTCCTTATCCGTGACGTTTTCTCTCCATGCATCAGTTGTTGTTATCACAAACCGCTCAGACGTGACTCTCCTTCTGCCCCGGGCTTTCCTGTCTCCCGCCTGCTGTGTCGCCTTTGATGTTTTCCTACTCTGTCTGCTCATAGACAGCTGAGCAGAGAGAGACTTCTCTCAGCAGCATAGACACGTGCGCTGTCTACTCAAAGTCACATTGTACCTGCTGATCAGTAGGCTTTTTCAGTAGAAGGAATTTTACAAGGGCTTAATAGGCATGTTTTTCTCTAAAATGTGTTTATTGATAGGCAGGTTATACTGTTTTACCAGGTTTGTTTAAGTAGACATCAGGAAAATACTGACCAGAAAACAGTGCAGTTAACTACACAGTATAGAGTGTGATATCAGTTATGGTACAGTTTACCAAAGAGACACATCAGCATTCATCCTGGTATGGTTTGAATGGAATGTTATAGCAGTATGGGCAGTACTGCTTTGATTTTGTGTGTAGTGAACACATTTTGAACACCGATGCAATCCGGTGAGATGATATTATCGTAGGTTAGGGGTCAAGTCTCTTAATGCCACAGATTGTGAGCTTGGTTACGTTTCAGCAGGGTAAAGTAAATTATTTACGGCTGGTTTTAAAGTTAAGATATTTCATTTGCTTTTGAACACTGTGATGTTTTCATTCATTTATGTGTTCACACTGTACATGGGGATAATTTTTTCACTACAATTTTAATCGTGAGACTGATTGTAAATATGATAGACTAACTTGTCTGATTTGAAGAACTTCTCAAGCCTCTCAGGTGTCTTAAAAAGTCACACATACTTAACTGTGTAACCATGCTTTAGAATTACAACTAATATAGAGGGAAATACGTTTGCAGTCCATATGATACAAGTTAGATGTGGCAGGTGGTGCTCGGCTCAGTGTGGCTCAGTTTCCCAAGACTCCCAGCATGCTTTACTTCACTGTACAGTAAATGGTGGTAGTGGGTGACCCTTGGTTGTCTGGTTGGTTGGTGACCCCCTACCTTGCTGTCCCCCTTTCCCTTTCCCTGCACCCCCTTTGGCTCCGTCTCCCTCTGTGGCTCTCCTAACTCCGCCCCCCCGCAGCTTCAGCAGACTGTTTAGCTCCTCCTCCTCCAGTGCCCCTGCTATAAAGAAGGCGGAGCCCCAGTCCAACGTGAAGTACAACGCCCCGGGCAGCCTGGTGAAGAGGAGTAGCACCTTCTCCCAGTTCCCCACAGAGAAGTCCAAGACCTTCGACTTCCTCAATGAGGAGTGAGTAACAGAGACTGGTGACAGTGGTTTAGTCATATTCATCAGGGTGGCCATGGTTATGGAAATCCTGGTAGTCATGGAATTTGAAAATCGTGTTTTACAAATTGATGCATATTCAAAAACCTTTAGAAATGCAATAGAAATTTGTTTGTAATCTTTGTTTTGCAAATGTTCAAGTGGTTAACATCAGGTTGATCTAGTTACCTTAGAAGGAATAATACACCAAATAACACATTTCCTGATTTGATGACACAAGTCACAATTAATAGTTGCAGCCAAAACAACCCCTGGTACATTAGATTCTGTATTTTAACAAAAAAGTAACATTTGAACACAGATGCAGACAAATATTGGTCATTGAATAGTCATGGAAATTCAAGGGATTTGATTAGCAAATAAGGAACCCTGTATGATGCTGTTATGCTGTTAGTAGTATTGACGAACATAAAGTCAGCGGACATTGTACAAGTCTTGTTGTAAGAGGGACACATTATACATTAGTTCTGTTAATAGCCTGTTACATTCTCTGTCTGTTACTTTCATTCCTAGAATAATTATTGCATATTTTGATATTTATATACCAACAGACCATATATCCGCTTTATCCATCGAAGAAGTTTTTATCTGTCTTAGGGATTTGATTCCCATTATGGCCCCCCTACTAAAAATGTACGCCCTCAACATACTGTAAGACATTTTGTAGATATGTTTCCACCAAACGGCCTACATTAACCTATAACTGATCACATTTCTCTCTCTTTTCTCCTCCACCAGAACGGACCCATGCAGCTCGCCGTCCCGTAAGGAGCAGAAGAGAGCCCAGTACAGACAGGTGAAGGCCCACATGCAGAAGGAGGACGGACGAGTCACTGCACACGGCTGGAGCCTGCCCAGCAAATACAAGGTGACAGAGGGGATGGGGTCGGGGTGGGGTCGGGGTGGGGTCGGGGTGGGGTCGGGGTGGGGGTGGGGGTGGAGGGGTGAATGAAGAGGACAGAAGAGTAAGTGAGTGGGAGGACAGAGAAGAGGGGATTATGGTAACTTGAGAGGCTAAAGTTGTAAAAATGAGCATGTAGGAAAAAAGGACACAAGAAGTACTAATTTAAAGCTAAGGTGATTGATCTAAAAACGGGTAAAGGAGAAGCAGCAGCACACTAAAATTATGTTTTTGTGGCTTTTGTGTGTGTTGGTTGTACTCTCACAGGTGGCAAATGGGGGTCAGACGGAGAACAAGATGAACTTACCTGTACCAGTTTACCTGAGACCTCTGGATCAGAAAGATGCTTCTATGAAGGTACACAAGGGAACACATAGATACACTTTCTTGCAATGCGCTCACTGATAACTGTGCCTTTATTAGTAATGAAATTTTGAAGACAGTTAGTTGTTTATATGATATTATTTCACCAATACTGAATGTGAATGATAGTAAATCAAATGAATGGATGTCATCCCACCATCACATAATGTGTTTCCCTCCTGTTGCCCAGCTGTGGTGCGCTGCGGGGGTCAACCTGTCGGGGGGGGGCACATCGGAGACATTGGAGCTCACCAAGCAGAGGAAGGGCTCCCAGAGTAGCCTGGACCAGTTGGAGCAAGAGAGCAAGGTAAGGGGGGGGGGGGGGGTGGGTGCATAGTATACAACCTGTGATATGCTGCTGTAATACAGTTACTTACAGTACCAAGATGTAGTAGATCCCATAGCTTTTAGTTTAGCCAGTATCCAATGTACCCAATGACTTTCTCGTCGTCGTAATTTCATTACATTGTCTGCTTAGAGAGAGAATTTTCTGTCTAGACTTTTGGCTGATTTTGTCTTCTCTGTCCTTCAGGATCAGGAGAAAGGAGAGCAGGAGAAGGAGAGGGAGCTGATCCACCAGGACGAGATGTCCAGCAGGGTCTGGGTGTGCACCAGCACCCACTCCTCCACCAAGGTGATGGTGCTGGACGCCAGCCAGCCCTCTGACCCGCTCGACAGCTTCTACGCCTGCAACACCCACGTCCTCTGCATCGCCAGCGTGCCGGGTAGGTCGAGTGGTTTGAGCGGCTTTTTTATTCGTCTGTGAGTAAGCGTGTCCAGTATTGCATGTTTTCCCTTTTGATTCTAACACTGAAGATGCACTCAAGCTGATTCATTTTGACTGTGAGGTTGTTCCTGCGGTTTGTCTCAGGCGTGTTGGAGAGCGACTACCCGGCAGGCGAGGAGGTTCCCCAGGACCTGGAGGCCAGCCAGGGTGACAGGGTGTCACTGGCGGGCAGCGTGGCCAGCGTGGGCTCCACGGGCAGCGATGGTGCCATGGCTGCAGAGGGGACCACCGCCATCCCCCAGACGGCCAACTCGGGGTTCAGCGACCAGCCGGCCGAGCGCAGCGCTGTATCTGGCTCAGGTAAAAGGACATATTTTGTGTGTCATTTTGTCTATATTTCTCCTTCAGCTTCCCTTTGTCGTTATACCTCATATTTTCCTCTCTGATCGACCCTCTGATCCACAATGCCCACAGTTGAGCTGTCCAGAGAGACCAGTCCGGCAGAAGACGGGGTCCCCACAGCGGAAGAGGCAACAGAGGCAACGGAGGCTAACGCTGGGGTGGGCGAAGAGGGAGAGGAGGGCCAGGGAGTGGATCAAAGCCAGCCAGGGATCTACACAGAGCATGTGTTCACCGACCCGCTGGGGGTGGGGCCCACTGACTCCTCTACTGCCGACACACAGAGGTGAGGGATGAGCTTCTGCGTTATAAGAGATCAATGGTACTTTTCGGATCTGTGAATTCTGAAAAGACTGCCAAGGTGCAAATTACAATGGTAAATGTTCAGGGGAAAGCTTAATGTGCACGGCAGTAGCTTTGAGATTAGGGCAACACGATTATGGCAAAAATGACAATCCCGGTTATTTTGCTAAATATTGTGATCACAATTATTCTGTTTATTCAGTTTCAGGAAACACAATTATTTTATTTCACTTTTGCACCTTAACATATATTTTCACTTATTTCTCAAAGTAGCAGCAGTTAGAAAGTCAGTCTTACTCTGGTCCTTATTTAAAAATTTCAAATACATAATAACTAGTTAATTATTTTTGGGTATAGCTACAACTCTATGGCAAACTGCACAGAATCTATACTTGTTTGTCATCTGGTTTAAAACCAAAGTATCTCTAAATAACAGACGATCCACGGAAGTACAGGCAGTTTTTTTTTTCAAAGATGGTCCATGTAAGGTTTCTCTCTTTCCCACTGGAGCTGCCTGCTTCTCCATCTTAACTTTGGTTTGGTCACATGGCTGCATGTTGCACATTCACGCATGATGGAAGCACTTGATATGCCACACTGGGACCTTCAGGGGAATTGAAAATATAACAAACACTTCAATATTGCAGAATTACACAATTATTAATCACGGAAACATAAAATCATGATATATGATTATCTACCTTTAATTGCGTGGCCCTATTTAAGATTGCTCACTGTATGAGTAAGAGGTAGGAGCTAATAGTTATTCACAGTGATGCTAAATGGCCATGCATTGGTCAGTCCAGAGATTTTGAATATGAGTTTGAGTAATTAAAGAGTAACTCAACACCAAACCCAAACCTGTGTAAAGCCTGACATCTAATGGTAAAAAGCATGCTACTGAAATTTACACAGGTTTGGGGTCGGTGTGTAGTTACTCTTTAAGCAATAATGAATGAGAGGCAGTGGGTTATTGTGCAATATTGTTACAAGTGATGTTTGGCCCAGGCAAAGTGTTGTGTTCTGGCAACACCCTGTGACAATACTGTACCATAACCCACTGCCTCAAGATCAATAAAATGAAGCTGTAGGTTATCGTGAAATAATGTCACTGTTGCATTGCCTCTTGGCCAATCAGAAGGCGTGCCTGCTCCACAGTAATAGCTATTTTACCAAACGCTACACCTGCTGATTTCAACAATTAGCACACCTTCAATCGGAGCGAAATTAGTGAAATCAGAGGGTGCAGTGTTTGGTTGGGATGGAAAACCTGCACACTCTTCTATGGCAGAGTTATGAAGGCTCTGTTTGAATGACTTGTGCCTGCTGGTGCTTCTACCTTCTGTGATCCAGGGGCTCCGACCAGGATGGCGTGGCTTCCTTCCCGGAGGACAGAGACCCGTCTGAGGGGGAGGTCCTGAGGATGAGCAGCGCCCTGCCCACCATGTGGCTGGGGGCTCAGAATGGATGGTGAGGACAACAACAGCCACTAGAGGGTGCTGTCATCGCTGCAAAGTTAGAACCAATACCATGCTAATATCTGCCTTTTGTTTTTAATTTCTCTCTCTCTGCCTCTCTCTGTCTTTGGCTATGTCTCTCTCTCTCTCTCTCTCTCTCTCTCTCTCGCTGTCTCTCCATCTCGTTCTGTCTCTCTCTTTCTTTCTCTCTCAAAAGTCTGTATGTTCACTCGTCTGTGGCTCGATGGAGGAAGTGTCTCCACGCCATCAAGCTGAAAGACTCCATCCTCAACATAGTGTGAGTACAATGTCTATTGCGTAGTTATTCAAGGACACACATCTGTTTTTTTATGTACAAGAAAAAAGTTAAAATGTTTAAGAAGGTGTCCCGACACTTGTTACAGGCATGTGAAAGGGAGAGTCCTGGTCGCGTTGGCAGATGGGACGTTAGCAATATTCCACAGAGGCATTGGTAAGATATCAATTATATCATTATGAAGTCCAGTAGAGCAGTTTTAATGTCGGTTTCATAAACTTGCTTTTAACTAAAACTAACCAAAACCATTCTGTGCCAAGAGGGCCTAGTTTCTCACGTCTCTGTGCATCTCTCCCTATGCAGACGGTCAGTGGGATCTGACCAACTACCACCTGTTAGACCTGGGCCGGCCCCACCACTCCATCCGCTGTATGACAGTAGTCCATGACAAGGTGTGGTGCGGCTACAGGAACAAGATCTACGTCATCCAGCCTAAGGCCATGAGGATAGAGGTACAGCTGTCTCTCCAGTCTATAAACTTTGTCACTCAAATTAGCTTATTTTTTTACTTCTCTACTACAACTTATTAAACCTGTTAGTCATGTCATTTTGCTTAGGTAATAGTTCATGTTTTGTATGAAGGAAAAACGTATTCTTGTCTCACACATTTGCAAAATCCCGAATAGCCCTAGCTTTGTGTGATTGAGTTAAGGTGTATGTCTTACTTTGACTTTTGGATTCCCTACATTTAATATTTACACAATTTTCCAACATCATGATTCTCTATCTGTGACGCCTGAGCAGAAGTCGTTCGACGCCCATCCCCGCAAGGAGAGCCAGGTGCGGCAGCTGGCCTGGGTGGGAGACGGTATCTGGGTGTCCATCCGCCTGGACTCCACCCTGCGGCTGTTCCACGCTCACACCTACCAGCACCTCCAGGACGTGGACATTGAGCCCTACGTCAGCAAGATGCTGGGTACGCCTCTGATTTCTGATTACCAACCAGTCACTCTTGACAGACATCCGTATCTGACCTCTGACCTTTGACTAACCACTCTTGACAGATGACAAAATGTGTGATAGCAGAACAATAGTTATTTAAGGCTACACTAATGACATATGCAGGGCATATGTCATATATTATCATTATATTATTATGTAGAAATATCTACTTATGTTTACCTTTTGTGGTGATGTATCATTTAATGGCAAGTGACTTATTATTGTGGGTTTGACTTTGGTAGGTATAATTTTGGCTTCTATGTAAAGAATGCAAATTATATACAATATTTAGGTTAAATGAAAATGGCTGCTTGATTATGTAACTGTAAGCTGTACTAGAGGGGAAATAGCTTCAACCAATGTCATTGACTATGTAACTGTAACTGTAGAGCTGCAACATTTAGCCAGGAAATCCTCTGGATCTGAAGTTATGTCATTTGAACTGAGCTTAGGTTTGTTTTTAAATTATATTACTCATAATGCAATAATAATAGATTACATAATAGATTATGAGCCACAATATCTATCTTATAAACATGATTTGTCATAAAGCACTTTGTGTTAGCCACTTCAAAGTGTTTATATATACAGTACACAGCTCCTGTACATACATGCACAACACTAATTATTTTGGTGGATTCTAGTATCATTTTAGGTAGATGTTGAACTCTAATTTTCCTCTATATCTTTTGAGCATGTTTTGAAACAGCAAACAGATTCATGCTGTGCGTGTGTGTGTGTGTGTGTGTGTGTGTGTGTGTGTGTGTGTGTTGCAGGTACGGGTAAACTGGGCTTCTCCTTTGTGAGGATCACGGCTCTCATGGTGTCCTGCAGCCGACTGTGGGTGGGGACGGGGAACGGCGTCATCATCTCCATCCCGCTGTCTGAAGGTATCACACCCACATAGGACAAACACTTTCCCGCCAAACCACACTCTCCACACCCTAAAATCCACTTCTGTTTCCATAATGCTGAGAGTGGAAGAAGTGTAGTATAGTCTAGTCTAGTCTAGTCTGTAGATGAGATTACTTAGTAAATTCAGTTCAGTATATTAATTGAAAGCTCAGTAGAGTTTATTTCAAGAATGCTATATATCCACTGTGGGGAAAAACTTCATCACTAAGTTCATCACTCACTATCTCTAAAATATATAAGAGTATCTCTGTAAAAGTGGTATTTTGCCAACCCAGGACTTAAATGATGTAATATCCTTTCATTTTGTGCTATTATTTTGTCAGAGTAGGTGTCCATTTTCTTGTTGTTTTCTTTGAGAATGACCTCATGTTTCTCCTTTGTGGCTTAAAATAAATGCTCACATTATTGAAACAAAGTATGATGAGGTTAGTCGGTAATGGGCGCAAGTGGCTTGTTCTTATCAAACTCTTTCCCCCTCTGCTGCTCCCTCCATCCTCTCCTCCACTCGTCCTTTCACCTTCCATCTCCACTTTTTGACTTTACGATGCCATAGGTCCTCAGCATGGACACTCATTGAGGGGCCTTAGGGGTGAGTCACCATCATACGGCAACCCTCGAAAGCCTCACCTCTTCTCTTCACTCTCTCCGCCCTTTAACCTCTCTAACTCGCTCTAATTTCCGCCTAGCCTTGCATCCTCTCTGCATCTTGTCTTCTCTGCATATCTGGCTCCTAGGTTTCTCTTACTCTGTCCATCCTGCTCGCTCTCTTGCTCAGTCGCTCCAGTAGTTGTATCTTGTCCCATTGTCTCCTTCCTCTTACTCTCTCTTTTTCTACTCATCGCTCTCTGTTCTTCCCTCTTTCTCTCTTGGCACTGTTTTCGCTCTGGTTCTTGTTTTCTCCCCTGAACTGATTGTATCAGGGCCTGGTTTACCAGAAGCATCTTAAAGGCGTCTTAAGTTAAAAAATACTCCAACTCTATAGTGTGCAAATATGCCACAGATATAAAACTGACCATATAACCTGTGGTATCTTTGTGAGATTTGATGATTTTGGTATAAAAGCATATGAAATGAGTTATTATGTGAGTCAATTGTAAGAGAGGTCTGTCCTCTATGTGTTGAATCCCAACCCATTGGGGCAGGTTGCTATGTATAGTATCTCTCTCTTAGAGCCTCCAGTCAGTGGCCAGAAACATGGAGCCGTCTTTTTGCACGGGTGTCTTTGTTGCTTTACACGTTGCAAAACAATGACAGCAAACAGCCAGGCTCCATTTATTGTAAAACTCACATGAACCCACTGACCGCTCCACTGTCTATTTGATCGACTGTGTGTGCTGGGCATCTCTGGTTTGTCTTCCAAGATGGTGAATCAGCGTTTCACACACGGTCCTGCATGTGTGGTTGTGTGTGTGCTTGTGCATCTCAGTGAGTCATTAACATTCTGATCTTTTCTGACAGTTGCCCTTGTGTCTCAACCAAGCCTGACCCTGGTTTTGACCCCTGTTTTCAGAGATTGCTGAGTTTTTGATCGTAACATCCTCACCAATAACCTCAGACCTTATCTCTTGTCTTTCCAGTCCCCTCCCAGTCAGTCTTTTGTTTTCCATATGAGTCATATTCTGTTTCTCATCTCTTATTCTGTCATCTGGTTGTTTACTTGTCATTTTGCTGCTAAGACTTGAGCTGGGTTTTGAAGTCATATTGCAGCTTGGCTTTGGCTTTGGCCCACCCTGCTTTAATGCAGCACTGCAACATTTGCAAATAAAACAAATACAAAATCCATGAAGAAAAGTGTTATATTAAACCATGGCAATACGCAAGTTAGGATGTGAGCGACATATTTTTTTTCATTTTGTTATGTCCTGTTACTGCAGCCAACAAGACGACGGGAATAGTGCCAAATCGCCCTGGCGGCGCAGTACGGGTGTACAGTGACGACGGTACAGACTGTGTCATGCCAGGCAGCTTCGTGCCATACTGCTCCATGGCCCACGCCCAGTTGTGTTTCCATGGACATCGAGATGCTGTCAAGTTTTTTGTGGCCGTGCCAGGTAAGAGACGAGCGCCAATATACCGCGGTGTCGAGTGGCAGAAACGGTGACAAATGTTGCAGAATCAAGGGGGTACAGTTGCTGCTGAGATGTGCCGAGCCAACTTTCTTGTACTTGTACTTGGCTAAATAGAGATGATTCTGAGTCTGATAAGATGTCAACAAAATATGGCGTCAACATCATAATAAAAGCACAATGACAGAGGTTGAGAAGTAGAGTGAAGATGATTCCTGGAGCTAGTTAGGTAGTTACTTTATTTATTTAGTTATTTTTTATTTTGAGGATTCTTAAATACATCTCATTTATAAAAAAAATAAAATAAAAAAGGCTGTGTGTGAGCCAGTTGTAAAGAGGCTGGTGTTATCTCAATAACAAAATTGTGACTTCCGTATCAGCATATGTATCACATATGTCATATATATATATATCACACATGTAAAACAAAATAACAACCGAAACTACAAAATAACCGCAGGTAACGTCAATAACACTGTTTTGAAATGAAACTACAAAAGTCCCAAAATTCACCCGCCGATGAATCCAGGAAGAGAGCAGTTGTTACTTTCTACGAGCTGGAATTCACCCGCCAATGACGTCATCGGCGGGTGAATTTTGGGACTTCCCACAGCCGCGAGTAGACAGACATGGTTCCGTCTCATAGCATGTATTAGTGAGGACCAATATATGGAGATAAGGTTAAAAAATGGTGAAGAGTTCCTTTAATGATAAATGAAATCCATAGAATTTATAACTGACGTGTCAAAAAAGACATGCGAATCAATCAGAGAACACCTTCACATTGCCTTTTTACTGTCGTGTTCAGGCTTCCTGCCCTAACATTCTGACTCCTCCTCCCCCCAGGTCAGGTGATGCCTCCTCCAGGCAGTGCGGACTCCGGCTCCGATGACCCTGCGTCTGAATCCTCTGACACTGCGACCTCTGAACCCAAATCCTACCTGGTCATGAGCGGAGGAGAAGGCTATATTGACTTCAGAATGGGTGAGCGTTCCACACTGTGTGGTGTGTGTGCATGCATATGTAAAGTATATGTGTGTGTAGGTATGTATATACTGTATGTTGGTGCGTGTGTGTGCGTGTAAACATGTTGCTTGCTCTAATGTAAGTTAGTGCAAGAAGGTAAAAAGGCCCCCTGTCTGCACTGTGACCTGCTGGACTCTTGTTTGTTTGACCCATCCTCTTCCTCCTCAGGTGACGAGGGCAGTGAGTTGGACGGCTTGTCAGAGCCGACGGCCAGGCAGCAGTCGCCGCCTACCAAGGCCGAGCGCAGCCACCTCATCGTCTGGCAGGTCGCAGCCTGTCACGACTGAGCCAATCACGGACTGCCATCTCAACGCCAGGGTCGCCCAACAACCCCCGCATGCCCCGCCCCTCAGTTTTTGATTTGATATTACTGATTGTTCTTAATACCTGAGTAGGGGACTACTTTGTTTGTAAAAGAAACACTTATTTTTAGTCCATGTTTTGTACAGTTTATTCTTTATGAACTTGAAGGCGGTTAGGCGAGGTTATTTTAAGTTATAGGATCCGTCCGAGGAAGTGTTCCCTTCTGTCGAGTAGCATATTGGAAACACGAGAAAAGGGCCAAGTCAACACAAATAAAGGTGTAGGCATAGTTTGGTATTGTAATATTTGACATTGTTTGTCTCCCAAATGTTAAAAAGGGTTTTGATATGAGGGATACATCAATGGACAAGGGAAGATGACTACAGATCACTTGAAACATTTTTGCAGTCATGTATTTAGTACACTAAGCATAACTTAATATGACAAGAGGGAACAGGAGGTTTTAAGGTGAACTGAAAATGCATTTTATATTTTACACTTAAGACTTGCATATGTAAACCACATGTCTGTACACGTGCGTGCATCAGGTGTGTGTGTGTGTGTGTGTGTGTGTGTGTGTGTGTGTGTGTGTGTGTGTCACTGTCGTCTTTCCTGTGTTGAGCATTTTTATGATCTTAACTTAACCAATAGGGCTGGGTATCAAAAGTAATACTTGTTGGTATCATAATGACTTTTGGTATCAAAATGTATTTTAAGAAATCACAATGCATCAAATAGCTTCAATAGTTTGTTTTCTTATAGCCTACGATATAAGAAGAAAATGAATTGATTACTGTACTGTCTGATTATATTTAGAAAAGAAGCTAGCATGCACAAATGGTGCACAGAAAATAATTGACTCTATTGCATAATGAAATGTGCTTTCATTTAACAAAGGAAGATATAGGAAAAAACTATTGTTTTAGAAGCCGTATAAACATTTGAGTGACACCCAGCCCTATTTGCCACAGGCTTATTTTTTTTTTTGTACCTTTGTGATATCAGCAATGTCGGGGTACGTTAGGGTTTCCTGAGTGTAGAAGAGCCAGCTTACTGTAGGTTAGCATTAGCCTGCATGGGGAAGTCCTGTATCTCCGTCCAAGTGTCTGCCTGCTCCGCCATTTTAAAGCTGAACCCTGTTCTGTTACTGTTCGAGGAAATCTGCCTGTGCCACCAATTCGGGGCTTCCTTTATGCTACAGCTCGTCGGCACTTTAAAATGTAGATGTTAGTCGCTTGAGGTTTTGAAGAACACCTGTGGTAATGTACACTATACTAATACGTGCTAACTGTGTGGAGGGAACATTATGTAACAAGACCTTTATTTCTAGTGAGGTGTCACCCCAGTAACCAAAGGACAAAAGAAGAAGCGTTGTGAAAATGATCCAACCATTTCACGGACATCTTATCGGTTTCCCAAGTTTAAAAGTCTTGTGACTATAATAATTTGAAAGAGATATGTCTTTTTTTTTAGGGTGTCATCTTGGAAAATATGCTTTACAGGGAATTTTATTGAGTTTTTGTGTGGCACCTTATAATGGACATGCACACAGCACTAGAGAGGGTCTCCCCTGATTGGTTCATCATTCCTTGCTTTGTTGTTACACATGCTTTTGGAGGCCTGGAAGGCAATTATTATTATTATTTTTTTTTTTTCATTTTGGGCATTGTGCGTTTTTGTACTTGTCTGTGAGACGTTTTTTATTAAGTAATCAGTATTTTGACGGTGTCTGTAACATGATAGCAGGATACCAATAATAGGCAGGTGTTTTGATTTGTTTTTATATCTGAAGAGTTGGGCCAGGATCGGCCCTCAGTCCATTTATTTTCCATTTCAAAAGAATAACTTTATATCGTGTTGTAGCCATTCCAGTATTTATTTCCTTTGTTATTGAACCTGTCTGGGTTCAGAATGTAACTTTCTACATGAACAAAATATAATAGGAGACTATTACTTGTAAAAAAAAATATTTTAGTCCAATGAGTTTACATGATTGTTAATAATGGTTAAATTAAAATAAATTAAAGTAATCATGTTGGGAAATTTTTGTCAAACCATGAAATCAAAACTGTCCGGACAATAACTTAGGTGGGTTTTGAACAACGCATTCATTGTACTAAGCTATGCATGTTTTTTTTAAGAGAACACTGCTATGTTATCAGCTAAATTCTTGTTTATTGCCACCGTTTTGGGTGGGGTGGATGTCTGCATGTGTATTTGAGTGTGTGTGAAAGAGTGTGTACGCAAGTGTGTGTGTGTGTGTGTGTACATGTAGGAGTTTGAAAGTAAGACACATTTGTCACCGTGCGTTTGATTTTGCAAATGTGGGGTGTGTGTATGCTCACTGTATGTGTATGTGTAATACCCAGAGAATGGTCTGGTGTACCAGTTGTACCAGGCTTCTCTCTCTGGACCCCGGACGCCATTAACTGTGGTTCCTCCTGGTCAATGTTTGCTAAAACAGCATCATAGCCTTATTTTTAACAATCTATTAAACTCAATTTCATGGGGAATTTACTGTTATCCTGTGTCTCATTGCTGGTATTAAACGTATTAATGTTTCTAGATGCTTAGGAACGTTGTCATGTGATGGGGTGCAGCCCAAAACCTCCACCATCACCCCTCCCTCCCTCTCTCCTTTCCTCTGACCCGTAACTGATGTTCATGTCACTTGCTGTTTTTACTTAAAAAGATGTCCCTTTCTGTGGAGATGCTTCTATGATGCTCATACTAAAATCTATCCTAACAATTCCCTCCCACTGTACTGTCTCTCCGTTCTGCTTTCCTCCCTTCAGTTCCCATTCTTTCATCTCTTTTGAGTCTCTTCTTTCCGAGTAAAAGACAAGCGGTAGAGGCAGAGGCGAGGAAAGTGACATCTGTCAATCAGGTCAAATGACAAATATTCAGTTCAAAATATGAATGTTAAGTGTTTTAATGTAAGTGATGCATGGTGTTTTTAAAGCTAGCCAGTGTTTACTGCCTCCTTCAAAATACTTTCCACATATTACCACCAGATGACGCTATATCTGCATTTCCTGAAAACAGTGTCTTCTCAATTCCACAGTGGTCATATTCAATCCCAGCTGATTAAAACCTGTGATATGAACCTATGATATCAAAAGATGTGACGCCCTTATGTAATAACATAAAACACAGAGGAGGGTTTTAACACTGTAACACAGTGAGCCTGTGACTGTGATACAAGCATACAGACGACAGCACAGACACTGAAATATTCCAGTAAGAAGCCCCAGCCTGTGTTATTTATACTGAGGTAAAGTTCATGCTATCCCTTCCTCGACCAATAGGAGGCTGTGCTGTTCAAGGCTTCTGCAGCACGCAGCATCACCACACATAACAACTTCCATGAAATTACATCACAGTGTAATGCCCGCCTCCCTCTCCCTCCAACGCACCTCACCCACCCCTCCCATTAAGCCATGCGGGGGCTGAGAATGAGGCCTGCATACACACACACACACACACACACATACACATACACACACAGACACAGCGGGGCAGACGTGCTGAGGTTTCTGACGTCACACAGTGCGTCGCTGCCCAAAGAGGGGATTCTGAGACTGTTGTTACATGCCAGGCTGCTGCTGCATTACAGCTGGGATGCTGCTAAACAACAGAGCTCACCCCGCAGCGGCACAGCGCTACCCTACTGATGAGAAAAAAGAAAAGTAGATTCAACATCAGAGTTGGCCGCAGTGTTCTGGATGAACTTATAGATGCTAAAAAAATGTGTTGATGAGGATGATTTTTGTGACGGCGGGCACGCCCCCGAACGCACTTACTGTCACTTTACTCCTTTTTATGCGAGACGAATCTGAATTGTTGTGGACTTAGTTAAAGTTCATGGTTTCAAAAGGTAATGTGTTAATGAGGATAATGTCTTTGATGGTGCACACACCTGCCAAAGAGAGAGAGAGAGGGAGGGAAAGCAACTGAAAGAAAGAATGACACAAAGCAGAGGGATTTCATCTTTGCCCATTGATTTGCCCTCAAAAAGGAGAGAGAGAGGGAGAGAGAGAGAGAGAGGGGTGCTGTGTTGTGCTCACTAGGCTCAGTGTCCAATATGGATATGGCTATATAGTAGTATAGTATACATTTCTAAGTCTAATGACTTAGAAATGTATATGGGTGTAGGTTTGTAGGTACGAGTGTAAGTGGGAGTATATGTACGGTATGTATGTATGGTACAGGGTACCTTAGTCATCTGTGACTTGTCTTGCTATCTTTGTCTGCCTTGAAAGAGGACCACAACGGAAATAAGTTATCTTTTAACTTTATTGTGTTATCCTCAACATTTTTTTAAATGAATATGTATTTGTCGCAGTGTATGACATAGATATGTCAAATAAATCAAATCAAATCAAAAGTAGATGGGAACCAAACAAGCCCAATAGCCCCCAATATGTGGAGGCAGGGCTCGACTGTTACATAACATAACCAGCTGCTTTCTCTCAAACTCTCCCTCTCTCTCTCTCTCTCTCTCTCTCTCTCTCTCTCTCTCTCTCTCTGCTTCATGAAAGTCAATTGTTGCTTAAAGATCACATCTTTGATATTGCTTTGTTGTCTTGTTAGTTATCTGTGATCACAAAAAGTCCATTCATCACCAAAAAGCCAGCAGGTCGCCTCCTGTGTTCTACTTTAGGTGATGATGAAACATGCTGGTATTGTTCTCTTTGGTGCCGACTTGAAAGCCGACACCTGTACCCGTCTGACACGCAGCAGCGAAATGCAACGCACACTGCCAAATCAATAGCGCGATCCTGCTGCGAGAATAAGTAGAACGAGTAGAAACTCGGTTTTCAGTGAAGGAGAGGAAGACAGACGCAGAAACGTGTCAGTGGAGAGAAAGAAAGGATAAGGACAGTAACTCTTGAGATGAACTCTGGCTCCTCTCTGGTTTATAACACATTCATCGCACCTGGACAGACGCTTCACACATTCACAAACACATTCCACCCTGACGCAAGCTTTCATGAGGTGTCGTCCATGTAATACTTGATGTAATAGCCGTAATACTTTCATGGAGTGGTCAAGGTATTTACAACACAGCTGTGGAGCAGTGTGTTGACTTGTTAAGGGGAAATTTCACAATAAAAGTCATTTTGGCCAGTGGTATTGGTGGCTCATACCATTTACGTTTATCCATTATCTTTGCTGCATGTCGTCCCTCTCTCTCCCATCTTTCCATCATCTCTTCCAACCTGTCTCCACAGCAAAATATCCAATAAAACAATATTTAAGTAATTTTTTTTTTACTGAAAAACGACTTTTACAGTGCAGGAGAGGAGAGGAGGGACGCGAAAAAATGAGCAGAGAGGAGGGAGGGCAGAGGGGCTGAATGGAAGAGAGGAAGGTGAGAAGGTGAAGGAGTCTAGAAAAACAGGGAAGTAGGAGCGAGAGGAGGACGGGAACTGGGAGAGGAAAGAGGAGAGGCCCACCAGAGGACATGTGAGTGAAAGGCTTGGCAGTGGTGAGGAGGAGAGAGAGAGAGAGAGAGAGAGAGAGAGAGAGAGAGAGGGAGGGAGGGAGAGGGAGGGAGGGAGAGGTGCATCTGTTGCAGACTGTCAGGACTCTCCCCTGCGAGCAGCTCAGCTGAAAGGCTTGGTAAACAACAAGAGGGGTGTGAGTGAATGTGTGTGTGTGTGTGTGTGTGTACGTGTGCACGCACATGTTTTGCTTATGTGCTAAGAGGCGAACACAGTTTTCACAGTTTTTCAATCTGAGAAATTCTTGTGTTTTTGAGTTTTCTGACATCTTTGGTGATACACGGCCATTGCTGTGGTGTTTTTGAACTGCACTTCCCAGAGATCACTTGACAATTAAACACTGTTACTGTGATGTGTGTTTGCTTGGAATTTTTGTTGATGAAGTTTATATTTCTGTAGGTTCTTCTTTGTCTGTTCAGCCATGGCGGCTATTGACCTTATTCACACGGCGGCCATTTTGAATACTAGGTGTGAGAAACTCTACCTGGAAGAGCAAACTCAGCCCGCTGTGTCCTACTGTTGTGTACCAAGATACATCACACATTTATCATTTCACAGATTCCCCACTGAAAAACATCTGAAATGAATGGAGCTCAAGAATCCAGATGTTAACATTTTAATATATTTAGTCCATTATTGCTAGCTAGAGTCTAGCCTAGGTAGCTAGTAGGCCTAGCTTACTAACTAGCTCGTAAGCTAACTACTGCTCCAAAGTTATTTTAGTTGACTAAACTTAACATGTATTCCAATGGTGAGGTGGAGTGTTTATTTATATGAAAATGTCTTGGATTATTACTTTAATTATTGTGGATGTGTGTGGAAATGAGAACGCTCACATGTCATTTCACACTTGGACTGTGTTTAGCATGACATAACAGAAACGACTCATTTACACACACACACACAAAGAGACAGACATAAGAATGCACATGTATGCGCACACACACACACACATAGAACTGACTCTATATCAATATCCGAACTCTGAACCCATTACACTTGTTATTGACACTGTTTCAGGCTTTTTCTCCTCTCTGCCTACTCAGAGGCAGCCCTCTACTGTTTGTAGTGGAGAGTACAGCAGGTTCAGTAGCTCTCACTCAGAGTTAAGAGCAGAAAGGGAGGTAGAGAGAGGATATGTATGAGTCCACACATACATTGTATATTGTGTGTCCCCAAGTGTGTGCGTTCCCCTGACTGATGTATTGTGTATGTGCCTATGCCTGTTCCTGCCCACTTCTGCTCTGTGTGTGTGTGTGTGTGTGTGTGTGTGTGTGTGTGTGTGTGTACACCTACGACCGCATGTGATTTAAAAGCCTCCCTAAGTCCTGGTGAGGGTGCCCTTGGCCTCCCATGGAGGAGCGCAGTATTTCACTGTGATGGGCTGTGGTAAGCGTTTTCTGAGCCAACACAGCAAAGCATCGCAGCATTGTTAGGGTGCAGCGTGCGCAACGTAAACGGCAAAAAACACAAACCACGGGTGGGGCCTCAGTAATGACTGAAATCTCTTCAGTGGCAAATCAGAGTCTTGGAAAGTAGATAAACAATATGGGCCGGGGGGTTGTGGTTGTGGTTGGGGAGCCAGAGAGAGACTGTGTGTGTGTGTGTGTGTGTGTGTGTGTGCCTATTTATAGCAAGTGACTAAAGTGCTGAGGGCACTAAACTGGGGTTGAAAGAGGGGACACAGTTTAGTGTGACACCATGTGCTTGCTGGCAGTGAGACAGAGGTTATATCCATATGGGTGCATATTGGTTGGGTCTCTCGCTCTCTTTTTCTCTCTCTCTCTCCCTCCCTCCCCTCCTATATTTAGGAGGAGCTTTGAAAGTACACTGGCGTTTCTGTTCTGTTTAACCGTGTTAATGCAATGGGAGGAAACCTGAATCTTTATCTATCCACCCCCCCCCCCCCTCTTTCTTTTCTCTCTCCACTCCACTTGTGCTGTGATGGGATTGTGAATGAGAGGACAAGGCTAGTAAACGGTAAAAGTGTGTGAATGACGTGAAAAATGCGTAAAAAATAATATCTGGAGCAGTAAGAAGAGCGTACCCTAAGTTATCCGGTAAATGTGTTAGGCAGTGGGCAGTTGCATTATCTTGGCTCCCTATGAATTATTGATTGTGTGGATATTAGTGAGTCCTAGGAATAGTGTGTGTGTGTGCATGTGTTTGATATGTGTATAGTGTATAGTATATAGGCTACATGCATATACATGTATGTGCACCTCTTTATATATGTATGTAATATGTGTGTGTTTGTATATGTATGCGAGGGGATGTGAGAGTGTGGAAGACCAAGCCTGTCTGCAGTCTGAGTGACATCACTGCCCAGCAGAGCATGACAGGTGGCAAGGCCACAAGCAGCAGGGGGACATGGGTAATATTACCCACGCTCCTCTCTCCTTTATTTATCCCCTCAGCCCCAAGGGTCTGGCTACTGTTTCATCGATGACGTAGACAGACCGCTGTAATCTCTCTCCTTCTCTCTTTCTCTCTCTCGCTCTCTGTCGTTTTTGCCACTATTGTACCTTATGCACGCCGGCTGCAACTGGATGATTTTAGGCCGATGAATCACTCACTCTTTTTTCAGTGTTCGTTAACCACATTACCATTTGAATTTTGTGATTCATGCGTCTGGCAGTGGTTTTCTCTGAGGAGGCAGTTTGAGCTTACAGGCATCAGGCTCTCTGCACTCTGGATTTGGAGTTTGTGGGCTGAACACTTATATTGTGTTAACGTATGCATGTGAAAAACCCAACTCTTAGCTGCTGTCACTAGTCAGGAAAGATATAGGCGGAGGATTGAAATAGCATTGTTCCAGAAGACAATGAAATCAGGGAAGATGCGCCTCTGCCTCTGTCGTATGAGTCACGAAATTCAAATGATTTTCATTCCGTAACACTATATATGCATTTTGGAAAAAAGAAAATTGCTCATCAGTCAATATTTAAAAAACCCAAGGAAGACGATAATATCCTCACAAACATTTTCTAAGCAAATACCTCACACGACTCAGAACTTTAATAGTAACTTATATTCTGCTTTACTTTCAAGCCAGCAATATATTTTATATATTTTTTAGTGTAATTGTAAAAAATTTTTCAAATGGTGGATATCTCTGTTTTAGTTGACAAGCGAATGCGAGCAAAACCGAAAGTGAGTGATTCATGGGACTGGATCCAGGCGAGGATTATTTCTTTTTCACTTTGACATTTCATTTGGATTGGGGATGTTTAGGCTACTGGCCTTGTGAAGGTGTTCATACTGTATCGGTTTATTTGGAGTAAATTAGGCCTATCAGTGGATTATCATGACATATTATTGACACTGATTAGCTGTTTTTATGTGCCAGAAATTCACCGACTTTGAAGTTACTATGTGAACACAGTATGTGTCTAACATCAATGGACAAATGAAATAAACCTTTCAGATAATCCAGGGCGCTCTCTCTCTCTCTCTCTTTCTCCCTCTTTCCATCTGTTGTTCACCAAATCTTATTTTCTACCCACGTCATTTCCATAGGGCAGCTCAGACCGTCTCGGCATATAGGCCAAACGCAAACACACACCCTATGATTTGTGTGTGTCTCGTTGCTTCCCCTCTCTGCCCTCTTCACCTCTCCAGCCCCCACTGATTTGATATCCCACATGTCTCTCTGCTCTGTCTCCTCTGCTGTGTGTCACATGTCCGCCGACACCCAGCCTTCCACTCCTGAATCTGATCACCTGCCATAGTAAATGTTTGTAAAAGTGTGTGTGTGTGTTTGATGTGGCTTGATTGGTTCTGTGCCCGTGTGTGTGCCTATATACTGTATCTGTATGCGATTGTTTGCACTTATGGCATGTCGGTCTGCTTGTGAGAGCAAAATGTGTGTGTCTATGTGTGTGTCTGTGTGTTTGTGTACGCGCATGCATGTGTGTGTATGGGGCGAGATACTGTGACACTCCTATGTAAAAGATTCACATAAGTCCACATCCGTCAGCGTTAATTTAACTCTTGATAGTTTGGAGCTGTATCGGCTCTCTGATTGGACAAACCGCTCTCCAATCAGCACCTGTTGACTCTGAATATTTGTCACTGAAATCTGCTGCGATATGGAAATAGCAGACATTGGTCATGATTAGGCGTCACATTATGTCAAACACAATTTTCCTACCGAGGAAGTATGTGAAGGTCGTCGCGTCGTAAACTGGGCCGGGATAATGAAGCTGCTCTGTAGCGGCGGCTGACAGGTGACTCATGGAGAGCGAGGCTTGCCTCTTCCTACTCCACCACACATACACCTTTACTCCAGCATTTTCTGTTCTTCTGCTGCACCTTCTCCTGTTTTCCTCGTTCACTCGTCCTCTACCTTCATCCACCCATCCGTCTTTCATCTAGCCTGATATTCAGACTGAGTGATCATTTCGTTACCACTCCATTTTTCAGCCTGAGATTGCCTCCTAATTAGCCGTCTTCTGTGTGGAGGGGTTGATTTTCCCCAAACCAATCACTGACATTATTTTCAGTGACAATGATGTTTACCAATGTACCAAATATTATTCTGCTGAAACGCCAAAGAAAAACGGTTCAAACTTTAGTCCCGCCCACAAAGGCTCTGATTGGCTTGATTGTTTCTCCGAGCTAGAACAAGCCGTTGACTAGAGCAACACCAGACTCTCTGAATCGCTCAACAAAATCTGAAAAGTGGGCGGGACACGATTCAGGAGTCTGGAACCAGGCTATCTTTCTTCCCTTGCACACCCATCTCCTCTCTTTCAGCCACTCCTCCCCTTCTCCTTCACTCCTCTCCCTCCTCCATCCCCTCCGCTCCTCCAGGCCCCAGTCCCCTCTGAAGCTCCGCCCCACTGCGAGGTCTCACTGACGGGGCGACATCCTGACCTTTGATCCCTCGGTGTTGGATCTGAGCGGGTCCCGTCGCGGCCCGGAGCTGCGCTGACCTTTCCCAGAGGCCCCACCCTCGCCACGCTCCTCTGAAGACCCCTGGAGAGAGAAGCCAGGGGAAAAATATTGACTTTTTTTCCATCACCGAAGCCCCACCAAGCTGACGTCTTTCTGTGTGTGTGTGTGTGTGTGTGTGTGTGATCAGTGTGTATTCACAGCTTTCCTTGTTGTCCGCATTGTCGTAAAATTGTGTGCGTCTCATTTTTGAGTCTGCCGTCACGCTTTGATTGGGAGTGAACATAAAAGATCCCCCTCTGCTCCTTTTAGTGCAGACGTGTGTGTGTGTGTGTGTGTGTGTGTGTGTGCGTGCGTGCGTGTGTGCATATGATGTAAGTGCCCTGCACAGCATACAGATGAAGAAGACTTTTTGAAGTTAGGAGGAGTGAAGTGAGGCACCGTGAAAAGGTTTCCAGATGCAGTGCAGGTGTGTGTGTGTGTGTGTCTGTGCGTGTGACACACACACACACACTACCACACACACACACACACACACACACACACACACACACACACCAACTCGCATAAAATATCCCAAGGCTATTGCAGCAAGCAGGAAGGAGTGAGGCATAGTGTAAAAAGACTTGACAGAGTTGTATTGCTGACTATGGAGCTATGGTTGAGTTCTACATGGGCTAGCAATGTGATATTCATATCTTTAAGTACACTGATGATGCCTGAAGTGAAAGGTGTTTAGGCAATTTCTCAATTCAAATGATTTTGATTGACTACACGTTTGAAATGATGTTGGTTATTCAAAACATAAAAACAGACATATATACTACGTATGAAGGCTTCAGTTTATAGGCTGAAACCTGAAGCAACATAAACAAAAAGTAAAAAAATAAGTCTTTCATATGGTCTACTTAATAAAAACAAGTGCTGCTCATATAAACATCTCTTACACAATCACCTCTCATAAGCGTGGCACGTGTGTTTCTGATTAAAGCCGGCCACATGAGAAATGAAATGTGAGGAGAGGTGATCCATGTTCGTCCACAAGATCTATTTCATGAGCCATGGTTATGAGACGGCTCATTAAAACGCAGATTTGATTGTTTACAAGAACAACTATTCCAATGTTTCGCCTTGAATGTGACTTCTATCACTAAGCCTTTTATGCAGCAGCTGCTTTACTGTTTCACTGTTGAAATGCATACAAGAGGGAGCAGAGCATTGAGCTGCTGTGTGAAGCTGTCATTTAGCTCTAGTAACATGTCAAAGGCATTGAATATTTGAAATGATGTGAAATGTTGTTGAATATTTAGCAACTTTTTACACAGAAGTAAGAAACCACAGCACAAAACCCTGAAGTATTTCAACGTATTTGAAGCCTGACACCTACTGGTGAAAAGTATGGAACTGAACTGGCCATCTGCTATTGGCTGGTCTTTGGTGCCAGGTGATATCACCTATACAGAGTACAACAGATGGTGACATCACCTGGCATCAAAGACCAGCCAATAGCAGATGGCCAGTTTAACATTAGCTTCACCATACACACCATTCTCTCTCTTTCTCAAAGTAGTCATTAATGAAAAGCAGCAGAATAAACCTGACCCCTAGTCTCCTTTTTCCCTCACAGCCACTATCACATACAGTAGAGTTTCTCACTATCTCCCCATTCTCACTATCTCCCCACACTTCATATTTCTGGCACCCTCCCATGTATATTATGGTCTGTTTTTACCCGGAGGCTATCGGCGCGGAGACACCGCTCTGCAGCAACATCTGCTAGTCTGCATGAACTCTGGGACGGCTAAGAAAACCTGATTATACAGTTTGTGCCTTGGATGCCTCAGGACCAAAAGGGAAAGAAAGCAAGAGAAAACACACAGAGAGGAGAGGAGCTACCCAGAGTTCAATGCTGCCACTACAGTGTCAGAGAGAGAGAGAGATTATATTTCGATAAAACTGCCTGGAATGCAGAACATTGCTGACTACATACATAAAAAAAAAATAATAAAAAAAATCAGGCCAGGATCATATTATATCAGAAATGCAATTCAACATATGCGCTGTAAAAAGCCAAGAAGACGACGTGAGACTAAAAAATATGACTTGTGATTTAGGAGGCAGGCGGTTGGCACAGATGTGTCACAGGTAAGTCAGGATACTCTCCGTTTCCATAAACAACACATGGCGAATTGGAAATGAGGGCAAGTATATGCATGTATACATGGATATGGATGGACATGCATATTTGCATTGCTCACCCACGCACTCTCACAATCACATACACACACACACACACACACACACACACAAACAGCAACTTATCTCACACAAGCATGCATGCATACCTTGGTTAACCCCCTCCTCCTACACATAAACACACACACACATACGCAAATGTCTCTCTGTCGTGTGCCATGATGTGATTACTGAGCAGCGCTGAGTGCAGTGGCAGTGCTTGCGGTGAGACAGAGTCATAAATCTCTGACAGGGAGACAGACAGAGAGAGAGAGACAGCCATACAGATGGGAGCAGAACGACTGAGTCTGCAACTCATTTACTGTAAGAGCACCACATGTCTTTGGAGCGGGGGCGATTTGTCATTCTCACTTAGCAAAGGCGCTCTTGAATGTAAACACTCATGTAGATGAGGCCATAGGTACACATCGATGGAAACCCTGTAACTTCAGGAAGTCGACGTATCAAAATTAAGATAAGCTAATTTTCATTTTTATTTTTGAGACGATGCACTGGGTTTTGCATGGGTTTCGGGGAACCTATGAAACAGACCGGGCACTTTAATGACCGTGTAATGTTTTAAAGGGACTGCTGCTGCCTTCTGAAAGTATGTGGAGGAGATGTCCTGTGTTACCCCAAATGCTTTGAAGAGCATGTGGTGGGATTCAGAAAAGTCCTCGGGGGCCTTTGGAGGCTTGGTCAACACAAAATTGGAGTTACGAGGTTTCCAAGTAGGAGCAGCAACATTTAGAGCACATTTTCCACTTTGTTTCAGAAAACTGGGACCTGTAAGATCCAAAGTCAAGCAGCTAGTGCTGATCATCAAGCAACAGTCCAAACTACCCAGAAACAACCTCAAAACACAGATAAACCACTTCAAATGTCCCACACTGAGCCCCTCGCCGAGGCTTCCCATGATCCTCTCTGTTCCGTCACATTCCAGCCCTGCCACCTTTTTCCCCTTCAAATGCATGTACTTCCTCTGCCTCCTGAGTGAGTTTCTGCGTCTTTGCTGCAAGTGAGCTGAGAAACTGTCAAAGATGTGTTCCCATGACAACCTCCATCCAGCATTAGCAACATGAAGACAGTCGCATCAGGGAATATTTGTGTGTGTGTGTGTGTGTGTGTGTGAGAGAGAGAGAGAGAGAGAGAGAGATAGATGGACAGTTGATGTGGGCGGAAGAAAATTCACATGAAGCAAGGAGAAACTTGGACATTGAAATGTGAAGCGGTGTGTGTGGGTGAAAGGTGAGTGCAGATATAGATTTTTCTCAGCCAGTTATCAGACATATTCATAGGGATGCCTTGGATAAACAGACCAATAGGACACTGGGTAACAGTTGTTGCCCTCACACCTGAATTTAACACTGAGCACCAAATAAATGAACCCCTACCTGAACCTTAATTCTATCCCTGAACCTAAAATGGCACCTTTATGAAGGATTTTTTCCTTTCATTCTGCCCTTGTTCTGATATTTGTTCACGCACACACACACACACACACACACACACACTCCCTTGTTAGGGCGCAAAGGGCAGCTGGTGAGCAAGATGAAGTTGTAGCAGGCTGAGATCCCACCAGATTGTGCTGGATGAGTTTGTGTTGTTGTCATTTGCGTCACGTCCAGCTCAGCGGCGAAGGAGTTCTGCAAGTGTTGCCATGCCACAAGAACTTCCTCCCTGCAAACAGCAGAAGAAGAAAACACTGTATTTGTGAGCTTGCCTGGACAAATGTCATTTTTGACTATGATGTTCAACTAACATGATGAACAGAGAATTCTCTCTCTAAGCCTTCACATAAGCATTTACCTCTCTGGGATGATTATTATTAGCTTGAGTGTAAAGCATTATAAAGACTGTATGCTGATAAATAGGTAATTATTGCCTCTTATTGTGAAAAAAACATGTTGAGACAGGTTTCTGGGGCCTGTCAGCTCATGGCCTGAAATAGTCATACTCAAAATATACTTCTGCAATTCTCTCCTTATCTTTCCCTCTCCCATATTCTCCCTCACAGTAGGTGTTGCTCTCATTCTCACTCTCCAGTTTTCCATTCTCTCTCTCTGTCTGATGTCTCACCCACATTGGTATCTCTCTCTCGCTCAGCGTTCTTTCCCCGTTCCTCCCTCTCTTCCTTTATCATGTGAAAGCGCACAGTTTCCCTGCATCTTTTTTCACATCTGTTGACATTCCTTGGCACTCTCACTGTTTCCTTAAACACCCCTCACAAACTGGCAACAACAGCTCCTTCTTCACAACAGCTCAAAACTATTCCAATTCCAAGTAAGTGTTTTTTTGTATTTTTTTTTGCTGGGGCGTATCATCACCACTGCGTCCACACAACTCCTGCAAGACCAAGCACATCTTCAAAGTGAAATCGTCAGTGCAATTCTGAGATACAATCTTGCTGAAACTCCAATTTATAAGGTTTCCCTCCAGGGCCGTGAACCCATAGCTCATAAATATCAAACTAAATTAATCTCTCCTCTCTCTTCCTCTGTCTGTGTCTACCTCTTTCTCTTTCTGACACATGTGAAATACGACAAGGAGGAACCGAGGCTTCCTGGCTTCGCCGGGACGCGCTTCTTCCTCCGCTTCTTGACACCCAACTGGCTGAGAGACATACGGCAGGGAGGAGGGGAATCAAATTTACTAATGTATCTGCCGAGGTCAGGACGCAGAGCTGGAAAGTGGTTACTCATGTTCTGTGGGACACCTCGCAGGAGGGAACATCAGTCACTTTGATGGCAGGTCGGGGTGAAGAACTACTGCATCTTGGGTGAAGGAGAGAATGCTGTTTTTGAGCACACTGGCACCTCTTTTTATGAGACATACCTTGGTCTTTAAGGGGGGGGGGGGTAGACGTAATGGGATTCCCAGTTACTGCAGGGTAAAAAGTGACAGATTGGAAATCAATGGAGTGTGGTGACAGGTCTGGCGTTATGGTGCGCAGTCCCATGGTTTTGAGCCGGTCAGACGGAGAGTGGCCGGATTCAGTTTCACTTGACGTCATTTTGAAAAAGGCAACGCGACCGCACCTCACTGGGTGTGACAAGTAATTGGTAACGATGGAGTGAAATTAGATTAGGTGCTATCTGTGTTCTGGACACACTGGGAATGTGATATCAGACGGATGATATCATATCAGGCATGGTGATAATGATGCATAAATACATTTTTTAAAAAGCTGTGACGTGGAATGGAAAATGTAATTACATTTCCACGGAGCCTATGAACATCTGAGTGTTTATGTGCAGAATCATCCAAAATCTCCTGGGCAGGCAGCCAGGAAATTGGTGTTTATTAATCATGGTCAGAGCTTACAATATTTCTAGTATCTCTTCAATCTGATGAAATCTCATTCCATTATGACCAGATAATGAACCCTGTATATTTCCATGTGCATTGGCCTACACAGGCTCCATTTGCTTGTTTACCGTTTTGTTTTGCTGTGGGGACATCGAAGTGTTTTGTCCCTCCTGTCTCTCTGTAGGGGTTTGAGTGTTTGCTCATGCCTGCTGGGTCCTGCTGGCATGCCACACAATGCCCTTTTAGTGGAGGAGAGCTGGTTGGGTGTGAAAATGCCAGTGATTGTGCCCCTCGATGGGCACTGAGGTGTAGGGAACACTGCCAACCCTGAGGGACAGTGTACAGTTTCACCTTTCTGGGCCTGTGGTAGCGGCATTCATTACATCAACACTTTTATAACCTTTTTTGGGGGACAGAACTTCAAATGTGACTGCTCTCTGACAATGCTGAACCGGTCTTTTTAGTTTTCGAGTAGTAGCTTTCCTATAGTAGTTCCCAGGAAATGCGAGCTCCATCCAGTTTGTTTGTTGTCCGGTGCTTTGGTATTCTCCTCTGTCTCACTGAATGTCATCTTGATTGAGCACCAACATGATGATATCAAAGCCAGTATCACATTATCAATCAAGAGATGAGGCGTGACCTTTGTATATGTCAGCTCAGTGTTGAAACCTGTGTGTATGTGTGTGTGTGTGTGTGTGTGGATGTGGATGTGTGTGTCTAGGCAACCGCCTCAGGCTCGTTATGTCAGTACGCCTGTCCTCCCACAGCCGTAAGCCTAACCGCTATTTGGTTGTGTAAACTCGTTTCCTTATGGAGCGAACTTTTCCTCTAAACCCAGGTAAAGAACAAACAGTGCGGCTGCCAAGCTATTTTTGGCAGGCCCCGCTCTGAATGATTGAAACGCTGACAACTCTTTTCTCAGGCCCCACAATCAACAAAGGCAACGCCTCCGACCTTAAATGATTGCTCAATCTGCCTGTATGGATAGCTGATAACATGCAGTGAACGCCTGTCAGCGCAGGTTGTCATGGTCTTTTCCTCTGGGCTTTGCTGGGGTGAGAAAGCGTTGAAGGCATCCACCTATTCCACCGTTGTGCTGATCGTCAGGGCATTTCAGTGAGAGTCGAGTGACGCTGAAACCAATGGTGAAAGTGGAACGGGGGAAGAAAAGATTTTACACATCCCCAGGGAAATTGCATTTATTTCTCTGTCTCCCCCTCCATCTCTCTCTCTCTGTCTTTTTCTCTCTGTCTCTATGTTTCTCCCCCCCCCCCCCCCCCCCCACCCCCTCATTGTTTTTGTGTGTATTCACACAATTACACACTCCAGTTCTCCTCCACACTGCCTTGCCTTTGTCATTCTGCAGTGTATGTTTAAAAGGACTCTAGTCTAGATTTAGACAGTCTTAATTAATTCCCATGGTAAAAGATGGTTTTCAACTGCTCAGACATGGCTGCTGCAAGGTATGAGGAGGGGGAGAGAGAGAGAGAGAGAGAGAGAGAGAGAGAGAGAGAGAGAGAGAGAGAGAGATCAGCTATCTGAATTTTAAATGCCAGATCTGTGGGTGGCGGAAGCTGGAGTGTTCTAACTTTGTTGAGGAGATGGAGAGAAACTCTTCACTCCTGTGAAGTTGCAGGAGATGCAGTGATGCCGCTGAGAGTGACAGTGTGATATTGCTGGGAGTTGATCAGGCAAGAACCAGGATTTGTTTGATGCAGAGCTGTAGGGTTACTGGCTAGTGTCAGTTTTGTTTGTGTGCATGTTTGGCTTGTGCCACATTTGTAATGTTGGCGAAGTGTTTTCATGAGGTTGTTTTTCTGTTACTGCACATGCATGTGCACACACACACACACACACACACACACACACACACACACACACACTTACAAGCATATACTTGTCTGGCAGAGGTGCACCGATCAACCACTTAGCTAAGGTGGATTTGCTATCCAGAGTATTTGACCAGTCACATCCTTGAGGAGAGTGGCTGAGGGGACAGAGAGCTTGCCAGAGTAGCTTTGGTCGGGTATGAATAGCAAGGCTAATCGCCCCGAGGCCCCGGGAGCCAGCTAGCCGCAGGGCTAAGAATATGCCGGATTGCGACTCTGCCTCGTGTGACAGGCAGAGAGCCGCTCGGCCGGGCAAGCCTGTGACCCACCGGCACAGTGGGAGGGGATTGAGGTCAGCTTGACGCTTTCTGCCACCGAGGCTAGCTCAAGCTAATATGAAGGGAATAAGGAGGAAGGAGAGTGAGGGTATTTTTGTGTATGTGCGAGGCAGATATAGAAAGTTTTAAAGGGGGGAGGAAGGGGGTTTTAAAGGTTTTTTTTTGTGTGTCTGTGGGAGAAAGAGTTGTGCAATTTTCCGTTCATAAGCATAAGACAGGGAACTTATAAAATCCATACACACACTGTGGGCCTAGAATAGCACTGAACTATGGCTTTAATACTGACTGGATTAGTAACTACAGCATTGCCCTTTACTAACTGTACCTGTGCTGGTGTTCCATTAAGAGATACTTGAGAGTATATATTAATATTACATAATAAACATATATATTTGGGGTATGCTAGTCAATAATGACAGTATCCAGTGCTCAGTGAGATCATGTAGTCTTTCACAGCTTGTTTGTCAGAATTTGCATGCAAGCATTTCTCCATTTTAAGGCCTAAAAAGTGAACGGTAATTTTTCTCTCCCATGATAAACTAGTGCTGAACATCAATACCTGCGCTAAGAAAATCATTACCCAGCAGCGGCCCATTCCTTCAGGATCGAAGAAATCTGAACAGAATTTGACCTTTGATGATCGCCTCCCAACTTGAGAAGCATGTTGGTTCTAATTGAAAATCCACTCATTCTCCACCTGATATGGGGGCATCGCATCCCAACCTCCCCGTCAACCCTTCTACCCGGTCACTATCCATAAATTTTTCATCCCGTATTGACTCTCCCTGTCAATATTTCTGATACGAAAAGGGGCCGTTAAAATGCATGAAGGGTACGGCTGTAGGTCATACAGCGCCTGGAATAAGCGCCGTTCTCAATACCTCTGCAGAAATTCTTTGAAATCACAAGTTCACATGTTTTATTGCTGCATATCAAACCCACACTCCCACAACACAGCTACCGAGAGCTTTATCAATTTATATCCGGGGAATTTTTGTGAAACACGTTAGCGCTGTGAAGGTATTGATGAGGAGGAACCTTCTGGCAAAAATCTGTCTGCTGTGCTCATGCTGGATGAGAGGCTGTGCGGGAGTGCGGTTCAGGGGTTAGAGAGAAAGACGGAGAGAGTGAGACAAGAGACGGGAGGGGGGGATGAGATAATGAGTGGGAAAAAGGGAGAGGGAAGAGAGAGAGAACAGGAGAAAGAGAAGAGTAGAGAGAGAGGCTGCATGGTCTATTTACTGCCAGCCGTATATTGTTCTGCACTACCTCCGTCTCTCTGCTCTCTCTTGCTCTCACATTCAATTTGTTGTGATCCGCAGTTGTGTTAATTAAGCAGCCAGAGCATTCTGCCTTATAAAGTTTCATACCACCTACACCTTCGGCTGTGGATGACGAAAGGTCAGGCCAGTTTGCGGAGGGTTGAAATATTATCGCTTCGGTAAAAGGACCGTCTCTCGTTAATTTGGAAGGATAATGATGTTGTTCTGGGCTGGTCGTCGGCCGGTGGTTTGACCTGTGAATGTGCCGGGTCACCACACATTGGGAGGCATCAGCAGAGCTATTAACGACTAACTAAGCTGCGTCCGCCCTCGGATTAGCAATGTGCCGGGCTGCTTGGGAAATAATCAACTGCGGGGAGAGCGGTGGCTTTCTCTCTCACAGCCGCGTCATCACCACCTTTTTCTCTCTCTCTGTCTCTCCTTTTGTCTCTCTCTTTCTTTCTCCCTTTCCCTCGCCTCCTTTCTTTGTCACCGTCTTCTGGCTCCTATCTGTCTTTCTACCTCTGATTTTGTTGCTCTCTCTCTCTCTCTCTCTCTCTATCTCTATCACATCCTCTGTTTTCGGTCGTCCCCCTCCTTCACTTGTCTCTCTTTCTGTTTTTTTTTTTTATCTCTCTCCCTCCCTCCCTCCACACTCTTCTCATTTCCGTTTTGGACGGCATAAACCTTTTAAGGGAAAGCTGCAGGCTGCTTTGGCTCTCAAAAAAGCAAATATTCACGCCGGGGAAGTGAACTTGTGGAATGCAGAGGAGAATGGGACACACTGTGACTGAGAAGCGGTCTCTCTCTCTCTCTCTCTCTCTCTCTCTCGCTCCCTATCACGGTCAAGCTTACTGAGATGACAGCTTTTACATTTCACAGACAGAGCAACAGGAACATCAGGCGAAAAAAAAAAGAATAATTTTATAATCAATGAAAGAATTTATATAGCTCCCTACAAGTGTATAAGACAAATGCTGCAAATGCAACACTGCAAAGTTGTAACCGTCCATCTTATAACCATCCATCAACAAAATATACCAAAACACACATTGACATTTTCAGTCAAATGACTCCGATTAATCATCATAAATAACATTAGCCTCTCTTTGCTTATTTTCTGTCCTGCAGACAGTGTGTTGCTGTGTGCTGTGTTGACAAGGTAAACATGAGGGGGAGGCAGGCTGGCCACAGCCTCAGTAAATGCCACGACCAGGTCGCGCTCTTAATTCTGTCCATATTAGCTGTGATTAAGCCCGCTAGCTGCTGCTTAAGAAACCCAGCACTGATCCAAAATAAGCCTAAACCTTTCCGCTAGTGAGTGAGCAACTTCACATCCTGACTAGCCAGGAGGAAATATAATGGTATAGGTGAAGGAATGCTGAAGCGTCATGCAGTAGCTGAAAACCAAGCTCGAGGGAATTCTTGAAATATATATGATGGCATGGGGAAATGATGCTATGAAGGAAACTGTTGTATCAGGCCTGCAGCTGGGTTACATCACCAGTGTCTGGGAAAAACACTGTGCCTCAGAAATGTCCATGCCATACAGCCAACGCAGGACAGGTCGTACAGGTTTGTCTCATTTTTCGAAATCTGCAAAATTGGAGGTTTCGGTAGCCACGGTGGCTATTTTGAACACTTGGGGTGGGAAACTCTACCTTGGCATATAAAGTTAGCATTACTTCAACACATAAGTGACATAAACCTAACAGTTACCAAATTATCTAGCAATATCGAGGACAGCAGCAACAACTTTAGAATTTAGCAGGGAAGTTAGCTAGCTTACTAGCTAACTGGTAAGCTACCTACCTATAGGCTAATAATGGACCAAATATATTAAAATGTAAACATATCCCTCTTGATTCTTCTTCGTTTTAGATGTTTTTCACTGGGGAACTTGTGAAATGATAAATGTTTGTATGATGTATCTTGGTTCACAACAGTAGCACAGAGCAGGCTGGACTCGCTCCTCCAGGTGTTTCCCACCCTGAGTGCTCAAAATGGCGAATAAGGTCAATTACTGTAAGAGTGACCTTGTGCTATAGTAACTAGAACAGAAATCATATGGAAAAAATACTCAAACCTTAATGTCTGACACTCAGCTTCATCATGGCATGGACAAGGTCAGTGATCTTTACAAGCGCATATCTGATAGTGGGTGCTGCCACTTTGCTGACATTGTCCCTCCTAATCTAAACCCACATCATGTTGTGCAGCCCGACTGACGCTGTAGACTGCGCAAACATTAGTGAAGCGGTTTAAAATTTGATCGGCTCGACTGTGTAAACATTTGTGGAATATCTTAACGGAGGGAAAGCACAGCCTATCTTACTCTCCCTGAAACAACACGCTGGACTTCAGAAGAGGCTTGTCTAACATTAGCTACCGGCCAGAGCGGGAGAGACACAGGGAATGTCTCACTTTGGCAATATTTAGACCTGAAATATGCAGGATGTCAATATTTAGACTATTGGTGTCAGTGTGGTAAAGGTTGGCCTGCGTTATGCTGATTTACACACACTTTCCTTGAAGACCAAGGTATTCATGGGCACACGTTAACACACAAACATCCATATGCACGCATACACACAAACATAAACACACACACACTCTGCTCAGGGTACAGTCAGTCATGTTTAGATCTTTCTTTACAGCACATCATAACTCTCGCCCCTACACCTTCTACCCTGAGGTGTCAGAGCAGAGAGTGCTTTATGACGCTCCCAGGGGAGACTGGGAGATTGGATGGACACGCCTTTACACCATGAAGGTCACCACCTTGGCTCTGTGTCATTGTGAAAACAGGCTTTAGACACTGCCCCGCCTGAATATACAGTATACCTACCATTAAAACCCGGTCCACACAGATTAAATAGCACCCAAAACACTGGTCACTGCTGGGGCTGAAAACAGAAACAACAAAAGCAACAGGGAAGAGGCAGTTACTGCAGAACGGAGTGCTTAGGAAATGGATTGTGTGTGAATGAGCAGACGTTTTTTTTTTATTTTCATCAGCTCTGTGGCATGGGATTTATGCCACTCCTGTCTGAAAGCGCCCTCGCCTTGTGCTTTATGGCACTAATATGAATCAGAGTAGGAGTACAGAGAGTACAGGGGATGTAATGCATGTCCACTTTTTCACAGCTAGCAAGCCCATCACTCTGCCTTCACTGCAGGTTCCTGCTGGAGTTCACTGCGTGTTACGGACATTTCCAACCTCTGTGGCCTTTCTGAAGTGAACGTAGTGACTCTGGACCTAATGATTCTGAACTTGTAATACTGTTACTAATACTATTTAATCTAGACATATATTGTATGTTGCTTTATAATTGAGGATGCTTAAGCTTATTTTAGTGATACCGCATTACAATTTCAGTTTTAATTTTCTATCCCTCGTGAGCATAGATGCCTTGAGCCCTTTGGTATGCGAATCATTTCTGCATGCGAATTATATCCTCTAACATGAACTCCAGGAATGCAGCAAATAACATTCTTTAGAGCAGGTTTAATCTCATATCTCAACACATTCAGAGGGGATATTGTTATGTTACTGTAATGCATCAAAACATATACTGGTCACTAAATGTATGAAAAAAGGCTTGCTCAGATTGTGTTCAACATATCGTAACTATTTCTGGCTCAGACCATAATGCTTAAAGATTTCAAAGATGTTACACAGAAGTCAAACACAAATGTTGTTTTTGCTACATAGTATAGCCCACAAATTGTTAATAGATTTCCATAGATATCCATAGATATATCCAATGCATATCTTCAACATGTATGATTTGTGAGTCCCTGCATGCCGGCAGATGGTGTGAATATATGTCAAAGTCACTGTGAGGATCACTTTAGTGTTATCGGGAGGTCAGAGTGAATTCAAATAAATCACTCGCCAATGTTCCACCAGCAGTTGCGAAAATAACCTGTATATAAATACTTGACAGCTGTATGCATGCTCCTTAATGCGCTGTGCCAAAGAACCGCCACCTCTCCAGTGTCTAGCTACCGTGATTCACCACCTGGTTCGGTGGCGTTGAGAAGGGGAGGAAGCAGTCTGATGCCACTTGGCCAGCAGCCAATCAAGCTGGCCCTCTGGCTCCTATTGGCTGTGAAATTCAAAAACAGGCTCCTGTGTGTGTGTTTGATTTGATTGATGATGAAAGCTCTGATTGATCTAGCAAGAGGCTCCTGGTTTTTGGACGCTCCCCTTCAGCCCTCCTGCTTCCCCTCCGATGTTACCGCTCCAGGTGGTGAATTATGGGTACCCAGACACTCTAGAGGCACTTCTTCCTTTGCTCTGACAGACCTTTTTATGTGGCTGTGAGCTATTTGGACCCATGAAGAGTTAATATTATGTATGAAAAACCAAGAAATTGAATGTGTTGAAATATTTTATTCAAGTAGAAGTACTTGTACTTAAGTTAAATTTCAGTTTTCTAGACAAGACTACGCAGTTCATTCATTTAGCACATTAACCAACATTTTAGTTTTACATCTCAAGGAATGGTATCTTGGAGCTACATTATAATATTAAGTAGGCTATTTAGGGAACCAGAGTCTATCCACAATTCATGTGTAGAATAAACCATAAGAATAGATACAAAATCAAGATGCTTTGATGAGTGAATACAAAGCCCTTCATAAAATTTCTGTGGACTCATAGCATGTGCTGGGAATGTCTCTCACCATTTATGCAGTGAGGGACTAGATGGGTGCTGCAGAGAGTCAGGTTAGCCCCAGGGAAGGTCCTGGGTTCAAAGCCAATTTGCTAGCGACCTCGGGCGATAGCGGACTAAATTGAACAGACCTTACCAAGCACCGCTATGTGACTTTGAAGGCCAAATAGGAACCTTGGCATGAAGCACACCGCTGCTTTGCATGTAGGGGTGTGTTAGAGAAGGGAGAAGGGCTCACGCACAAATGCACCCCGATCACTTGTACAAAAAAACAAGTACGTAACTTTCATTTTGTCTCTGTCTCTCATTTTCTCACACACACATACTCTCACAAACCACACATGCACATTCTGGCACAGGTGGTACTGGGAAGCTGGTTTGGGTGGGTGGGGGGTGTGTGTGTGTGTGTGTGACTGTGTTGGTAGTTGCTGTGGAGATGCCTGAGGACAGAAAACCACAGGTGATCCTGCACCCTCAAAATAAGTGTGTGTGTGTGTGTGTGTGTGTGTGTGTGTCTCCTCCTTTCTCCTCAGCAGTAAGCTCATGTTTTCTTTTGAATTGCCTGACCTGGCCTCTCCCCTCTGCACTCAATTTGAACATCATGCTACCACTGGGGCTTGTGCAGGTGAAGCAAAACAGGCTCAACTAAAACGAATCCATTATGCAAAAACAAAGTTTGAAAAGCCTCTTTTGCGCCACGGGTCTTGTTACCTTTTGCTCGTCCTGACAAACGTGGCAAATTGAACCACTGACAATCCATTCAAAGATGCGAATTATAAATCCCTTGATGCGGTGCCTGTGCGTGTATTTACACCTAAGATGATTTACATCTCTATGGCTGCTGAGGAATATGCAAGTGAGGGGCAAGAAACAACCGCATCGCAGTGTTCCTGCACAGATCGTTTGAGCTGCACATATTAATTGAGACATTAAACTGCCAGGTTGTATTTCTGACATCAGAGACAGGCAGGAACCCTCTGATCCTCACTCTGCCAGGTGGTGACACACACACACACACACACACACACACACATACACAAACACTCAGATAAACTATATGTGCATACACACATGCATGCTCAATGTACATTCATGCACTCACACGCAAAAAAACACACAAACACGCACTGATTGCATTTCCTGTTATGTAAAATACATAGATCAGATTTCCAGTTACAGCAACGCCGTCTCATCAGCACATGTGAACGCAAACACTGATTCACATCCATCTCACATTCACAGAGAAGCCTCAACACTCACGCCTCCCCCCCCCCCCCCCCCCCCCCCCTCTCTCTCTCTCAAACGCACACACACACACACACACACAGTCTGTGTTGACATCCATTGAATGATTACGGTAAACAGCCTGCAGTATATGTGGTGCCCTTCAGCGTGTCATTACCTCGGCCTCGTGCATTGTGTCTCCTATTACCCATTCACAAAGCAAACATCGATTACGCACCCCGCGTCTGACAGCATCATACAAACACACAACAACACACGTTGATTGCATGTCTTATGTTAAATAGATATATATATATATATATATAAGATTTCCATTTACAGCGATGCAGTCCCATCAACATGCTCTATCAGAGCCACTTCATTAAGCCACAGAATGCACACATGCGGGTCAAGCCCTCTACATATCAAAATGAAAAGCCACTTTCTTAGATTGAATCATAAAAATGACAGATGGCCATCAGATAGGAGAGGTGCTTTAATCTGAATCAATAAGAAATGCCACAGCCAATCAATACGTCGTCGGCCTTCAACGTGTTCTTTTTTTCATTTCTCACGTATGCAGGCGAGAGGAGTTCTCTAATAATATTGACTCAATGGGATTCAGCTCCGTCTCATTTGGAGACAGAGGGAGATGCTGTTGCCATACCGATGACAAAGACCTCCCCTTTAAACTGGACCTTTAAGACCTCCAACGATTACTTTCCCCCTCCCTCAACGCAAAGCAAAAGTTAATAATTGCTGATTTTTATCAGACTCGTGCTATCGCGTTGTGCTTAGGCTTTTTTTTTCTAATCCAAAGCTAATAAAAGACACTCCGCCGCTTTCACTGCTGACCTGACTGTTTACTTTTCCCTCTCCTGTTTTTCCAACCCTTCATCCATCCATCTGTCCCTCTATCTTTCCTCAGTTTGTGAATGAGAGCAGATGGAGGGGAGCGTGCAGCGTGATGCCAGGTGGTCAAGAGATAGAGGGAACGAGTGAGGGAGGGAGGGAGGGAGGGAAGGGAAAGCCGCGCGGTGCTCCTGTGGTCCCCGGCACAGCGGTGCAGCTCGCTCCGGCCTGTGATAAGACAGCGGTGACCTTTCTGGAGCTGCTTTGGAAAATCGCGTGGATTTTTCCGGTTCTTTGACCTTGAGCACGACTGAGTAACCGCCTGATGTTTTTCTGCACGTGTCTACTTTTCCTCGTAACACTCTCAAATTTGATTCTGTCCAATAATCCTCAAAGGGCTACCATTAGCGGAAAGGGCAGCCATGTCTCATAGTGAGCGCTCAAATGCTAAAGAGTTACTCATAAAGCAACAGCATGCATACAGCTGAAGAATAAAACTAGCTAATTCTGTCTGTTGGCTCCATCTCCCTCACTCTACATTACAACGTTGAATGTAATGTACTGTATATAAATAAAACTGGAGGGATTTTTTGTCCAGACTTGTACCAGTCTCCTATCTTCTTCTTCTCTGACAACGTTATAGGAAAAATTTCCACTACCCAACTCCCCACCCCGCCCTCCTGCCCTCCTCCTCTCCTCTTGTTTGGGATCAGCTGTAATCGTTGGAAGGACATCAGATAGCCATGCTGACAGCTCCTACTATCACGCGCATGCGCACAAACGCACACACGCACACGCGCACACACACACACACACACACACACACACACACACACACGTAGTACTCATCTCTTAACCGACTGCTGTTTACACTGTCGTAAACCTTTCTTGCTCAAGCTCCAGTTATTATCCCTGTCCCGGTCACAGTAGTTGCTTTGGTCAACTCTATCTAATGTGTTAAAGTTAATACTCCGTCGTCTCTGTCCACACACAGTTAATAAAAAAGGTCATCTTCCTGGGGAGTTTATTTACCCTGTCCTTATGCAGGGCGGTGGGGGGGTGGGGGGTGGACTGCCAGCTCGTGCCTTGAGGCTGCCAATCGTGCGCAACCTGGCAATTCAGCTCCTCCCTCTTTTGTACTCTCAACCCTCGCTCCAGGGCTTTGGCAGCCTCTTTCTGTGTGTGTGCGTGTGTGTGTGCGCGTGTGTGTGTGTTAGTTTAGGGGGAGGACCATGCCAGCGCCAGGCCAAGCGATGCAGTGCCCTTTGGAAGCAGGCCCATCAGAGAGAGAGAGCGACTACATGTATCAGCAGGGAACAACTTCCACTTACATCTACTTGTTTAGCCAGCTGGGGCACTTGGTGTTACTTACCCAATGGCAAAATAAGGATTAGCATAAAGATTATCTATATGCACATTTTTAATGCAAACATGACAACAAAATATAATATCCGGATTGGTATTTGTTAAGCACTAAAGAGTGTTAGAGGCAAGTCATTAAAAAAAGCTCTTCAGTAGATAAAGTCTGCATCAGAAATTAATTCCCGTTTCCTTTCATATTCGACTCTTTCTTCATGTAAGAGACAGTGCGTTGTCAGTTCCTCGTTTCTAGGAGGTTGGTTAAATTCGCCCTTGGCCTCAACAGTGCCGTGCATGCCATTGTGCAGCATGGAGCTATATTTGAGTAGAATATTTAAACATTATCATTATATTTAGTCATATCCTCTGTGACAATATTTGTCCCAAACAGCCTCTTCTCCGTGTCTGGAGGATCAAGCTTTCATCCCAGCATGCTATTCCAAATGTTTGATTTTCCGATTCAGTATTTGCACTCACAAATTCAGAGCTATTGTACTATGACAGCTGCTGCTCTGTATATACAGACTTACATTGTTTTTGTTCAGGACTTTGTAACAATTTGTTTGAACATCAAATTCATGCATGGAACACATTTCTGACAGTACTATTCTGTCAATTGTTTTCACATCTACATGACAAAAGGCCATAAAAAGGCTTTTGGTTGCATGTACATGGTGACAGTGATGCTGCTGTAGTCTTTCTCCTGAGATATTTATCTTTTCAGATATGTTTAAAGATATTGGTTTGGACTATACAGTTTACTGGCTGTTTTGATGCCACCTCCATCTATTAAGGTTGTGCTTTTATGAGTCACAAGTTAATTGAACTGTTTGTCCAGATGGATGTGACTGGAATTTTAATCATAATTGATGAAAATGAAGGTGAAGCTGAAGAAGATCTTGAGAGGTTGATCTCTGTGAAACAATTGCCCTTGTCTTTTTCAAGGAATACTGAATAGTTTGTATGGCTTGTGCCTGTTTTCCCTTCACCTGACACATTATTCTCCTGGAGGAGATCGGAGAAAAGCAAAGATGACACTTTCACCTTGCATTCATTTTTCTTCTCTTGCATCTAAACATATAGTTAAATAGCACGCTCTTTGCCCACATGAACCAATACATGTTTAAATGAATTGCTTCATGAGGACAAAAAAACACAAAGCAAAACAACAACTGAGGAAAAAGGGTTATCCAGCTGATAAAGCATTTGTGCCCAAAAATGATTTGATTACAATTCTATTTGTGGGAAGAGGTTCAAGCGGAAGGGGAGAGATGAGAGATAAGGTGCATCCATTTACTGCATGATGTAACATGAGTATCAGTCATGAATCAACGGTGGCCTGGATTTAGGTGCCGCTGGGAGATTAGGGCTCGGGACAACATCAATATGGAAGTACAGCCACGATTTGCCTCTGTGATACAATATAGATGTCATGCCAATCTAATTTAGCAATCTGTGTTTCCCACTGGGAGAAGGTAGGCAGGTAGATAGATAGACAGATAGATAGATAGATAGAGAGATAGATAGATAGATAGAGAGAGAGAGAGAGAGAGTTCTCTGAGGTGAGATGGGTGGTTGTGATGCTCATGCATATCGAGATGGAGGGGCAGATGGCACAAGCTGGGAAGAGAATACAGAGGGAATGCTCATGATTAACAACCACGACAGCTCCATTTTCACGGAAATTTGTCTTTTTGCATGTCCACCACATGCAGTAGGAGTAGGTGCAGTCAATGTGTGAGAGAGGATTAGGACGTTATGCAATCTCACACCTGGGTGCTCCCCAGTTCAAGCGGCCTTGTACTGAGCAGCAGTCGGGCAGGTAGGGGGCAGAAGGTATAGGGGACCGGAGAGGTAGAAAGCAAGCGTGAAAACAGACGTATTGAAATACATTTGACAGAATGTGGATGATTGACTCCACTAACGTCACCGTGTTCTCTTCCTGTAATGTCAAGTGCCTTTTAACGCGAGTGTCACATTGTCTAGCTGGCCACACTCGCATATGTCACTGTCTGCCAAAAGTAGTTAAGAGTGCCATCAACTTTCAGAGAGATAGAAATAGAAAGAGTGGAGAGAGAGAGAGAGAGAGACAGAGCGAGACGGGGAAAGAAGTAGTTTACCAATGTGCACTCATGCAAAGCAAAGTTAGTTTTTGAAACTTGCCCTGGGCAGGTCTAAAATGTAGCTAAGCAGAGTTGTATATACACAGATCCTGGATCAGATTGCCTCACCCTGTGTTCTGTAACCTTAGCAGTGAAGAGACATAACAAATACAAATACCTGGCCCCAGACCAGTTGCTAGGGCTGCTCCTACCGCCTGTTCCCTGACTGTGACAGACGGCTCTGCTCTGAGAAAGACACCAGCGTTCCAAGGGGCGGGGCCATCGAGGCTGCATCGGCCAATCACAGCGAGGGGTGGAGGAGCCCTTCTACCCGGCAACAGACCTAGAGGGGCTCCTATTGCTCAGCTGGACTCAGGTGGGCTGACAGAAGAGCCCTAGGCCTGCGAGGCTACTCACTCAGCGTAGCACTCACTTCACTTCGGCCCCATCTCGCCGCGTGAGTCATCGCTACATGTTGAATGCTGTGACTTTAACCCCGAGGAGTCGCACCCCCCGTCCCTGCAGCTGCGTGAAAGACGCTCTCCCTGAATGTGGCAGAAGGTGGTTTTGGTTTTGTTGGAGCGCCATCAGTGTATCAAATTAAAACGCTGCATTAGAGGGTTTGACGGGAAATATGCCGAGCACCGGAGTTTCAATCAAGGCGATGTGTGTTTTGTGTTAGCAGTGTTGACACAGCAAAGGCGTCAGAGAATGAGGCAGCAAAAGTACATATTTCTGCAAACACAGTACATGGGGGACAGTTATCTAAAATGTCAGGCGAGAGAGAGAGAGAGAGCGACAGTGAGAGAGAGAGAGAGAGAGAGAGAGAGAGAGAGCGGTAGTGGTTGGGCCAGCAGTTTTTCTCTGCAGTAGGCCCGACAGTGCATTTTTAGGAACTTGGCAGACAGACGGGCAGAGTGAGTGAAACATTAACACTCCTCAACCTTTGTTACTGGCAAAGGAACTGGGGCTGGACTCAAGACAAGGAGAGATTAGAATAGTCAATCTCCCAGTGTGAGAGTGGGTGTGTTTGCGTGTGTGCATGTATGTACGCCCAAGTGAAGGTGTGGGCTTGAGAGTAACTTGAAGAAATAACCATCTCCCAATTTGCTTTCACCACCATTACTTCAATTTGCCCCCGTCTTCCCGCACATCCCTTATCAAAGCAAGTCACGGCAACCTACAGCACCTTTGGTATAATCTTATCACTGCTTCAGGGTTTCAATTATAACTCTGAACTTTCCCACTGCTTTCACATTTTGAGAGATATTCTCACATTAGAAAAGGTTTTCATGCGTGCAGAACACTTTGTCCTTGAAAATATGACTTGTTTGTTGCTCACGCCAGCATATTAACTCCTGGACCATTTGTTTTTGGCGTTGACACCCCTCTTAATGCTGAAACTGTAAATCACGGAGCGAGGGTGACAGCAGTGACATTACCAATTCATGCAATAACGGAGATTGCTGAGTACACGCTAAGAATATACAGTCTTCACATTATACATTTCGCAAATGATGTTTTTTTTTTTCTACCTATCACTGTATTGCATAATTCCAAGCAATGCAATCATACTTCATCAACACCAAGCTTTTTTTTGGGAGAGCACCATTAGTCTAAATAGAAAATGCAAAAATTTCTTGTAGCAAGGCAGCACTCAAATTTGTTTTAATGCAGCCACAAAGTTTAGCAGCCCACTTTGTTGTCTCAGCAAAAATATCAATACCCCAACACAGTACCTACTACATCAATCAATGATACTTAGACACACTCTACTGGAGCAGATACAAACAAAAATACAAGGATAGCAAGGAGGAGAAGCACTGCTTGGCTCTGTTGTGTAGATAGGTGCCTCTCTGGGAAACAAAGGACTTCACTGGGGAACAAAAACCTTGGGAAACGATGAATGGATGGATAAAGTTTTTGTTCATTTCAATTTCAAAGTCACTTTTTGTTTGTTTCGCCATCTAATCAAGGCAAGACACATTAAGTGACAGGACAAAATTTTGAAAACACTACTTTTGGATTTTCTAAACCAGATATGGACATGTTGAAGCTTGCATTGTGATTGTAATTCTGTGTAGTCTGGATGCAATCTGGCCAGAAGCAATGTGAAGAGATGGAGAAGGAGAGTAATTCAAGACACAGACTTAAACAAATGCAGCCATGGGAGACACTTCACAGTCATTTTTAGAAAAAGTGTGGACGTGTGATCTCTTAAAATCCGATCGTCAGAACCTTCAGATCTCAAAAATCGGGTTACAAATGAAAAGTGTAACTGTAGCCTTTGATTCATCAATAAAGTGTCAGGATAGAAGTTTTGTAAGAACTCATCAATTGGAGATATAGAAGAGCAGAGCAGCTACAGGCTGCAGTCAGACTGGGCAAGAAGAACAAGGGCCAGACAGACTATCACTGTGTATTAGATATAAGAGGAGAGATCATACAGATTCGGCCCTCAGGGCTGAAAGTTTCCAGTCCCAGCGCTGCATGGAGCCTAACATTAATTGGACAACAACATTGCTTCAAAATGCTCAAACGCTGACAGAGTGACAGGGAGTCTTTGGCAAACTTGTAGAGCTCCATGCCTTAATTTATGGAAATGAGAACACTTGTGCCATCCAATTATTTATTTAGGACAAAAAGTTTGTTTGGCTCTCTCAGATGTCGGCTAAATATAAACAGTGCAACTCTGGAGTTAGTAGGCCTACTACTCCTAATCCAGTTGTGAGGATGGAAATTGGAGCTACATAACTCCAGTAATAAAAACAGGTCCCACCCTGTCTAAGGTGTTGCTGGAGCTCAAAGACTCTATTGTGTGAGTGTGGAGGCCAGTGCCTTCTCCTCCTTAACCAAACACAGCTTATAGGCTCGGGCTTCAGCTCTATCCTCCGCACAGAAGATATTTCAGTAGACAGGATGTGTGGCGGAGGGTCACTTCCTAAAATGCCCCAGAGTACGGATATAGATGTGCCCCTGTTTTTTGCCTGCATCATTTCAAAGTTAGAAATGTGCGTGTAGAAGAATACCACAGTGATAATTGGTGCTATGAGGCACAGGGTTATGGTGTCTTTGCTATCTTTCATCACTGACCACTGGGAGATAACGAGGATAAGATATTATTTTCCCCAAGGTGTACATATGGCTCCAGCAGTGAAAGCAGCTCTCTGTTGGCTAAAGCCCAGAGGAGCTGGGGAGTCTGGGCATGCTGATTGACTTGGTATTAGCATACTATATAGTCAAGCCAGCACGTGCTGTTGCCTTCCAGCAAGAGTGGGTAGCTGACATCATAGGTCAGAAATGACTGAAGGGTGCCGTTAGGTCCTGGAGCTACAGCCTGTCACAGGTGAGGAGGTGATTAATACAACTCAGCCATGCAATGCTCCATTACAAATTACTTCAGCAATGAACCTTCAGTGTCAGTCCATTGCCTCGACTAGTTTGCAAAACAATGATAATGTTGCAAAATGTGAAGAAATGTATTTGATTTGAAGCATCTGTTACTTCTGCTTTTTATTGTGACACGAAAATGTCTTTCTTTCAAAGTGCACAGTCCTAGTTGATTAGGAGTCTTTTTGCAATGCTCTTGTCTCTGAGTAGAACCATGGCGACATGACCAGAATTTAGCTGAAAGAGCCAGTGTCATTGAGGATGGCTGAATGCCTGTCCTCATTACTGAAAAAGAAGAGAGGGTTTTTGGCTACTTATGCAAGCGCAACTTCATTGTCTATTCAACCTTTTCGCAGTACATCTCTATGATTTATGTAACCACAAATGTGTTGATTAAATCTTCCCTTGAATGTGTAACAAATCGCAGCTTGTTAGGAGGGCATAGCGTTCAAATGTAATGTGTGAATTTCCAAACCAAAGTAAGCTGCAATTTGACCACCTTAGACAAACCTATTTGAATAATGAGCCATCCATTCTGCTCCATCTTAAGCCAGCTGGTTATGTGGCATGCAAAAGAAAGAAAATAAATAGTCCTGACAGAAGACTGCTGAAACACCAAATAGTCAGGATTTTCTTTTTTGCTTGTTTTCTGTTTCACATCCACCAAAACAAGAAGTGCACTGCAGCGACTGCTTGAGAAAGCCTGGCACGCCGGGGTCAGAGCTGAGGCTCAGGTGCCTTGTTGGCACTTTAACAAAGCACGAAAATGGCCTCCAATTGCAGTGTGCTGTCTGATGGCTCCAGTGCCTCAGGTATTGATTATATGTTCAGAATGCTTGGAGGACAAGAATGACTCAGCATTTTCCTCAGACCCAATGGCCGTGTTGGAACATCTTCCTTTCTGCTTCTGTGCCCACTGAACGTACAACTCTGTTGTCTTGTCACACAACCTTGATATGTGGGGAAAATATATTCTGATGTAAAAATGTTGCTACCAGCTGATGGGAAAAAGTGAAAACAATCAAGGGCTAAAAAAACGCAGAATATTGTAATGTACTGACGACATAATGATGTTCACTGATGTGTGGTGGCTGTTATATTGGGAGGTGTTTTTTTCTTCTCTTTTCAAAAATCTTCCCATTTTCTAGAAAATGTAACAGGGCTTTGTTGAGACACTATGTGGTGGGATTAAGGGACTGGGGTGAAAGATTTACTGGTTCTTTAACAGCCTTGTACTTTGGAGGCATGCCATCTCTCCGAGGGTCATGAGTCGAATCTGAGATATGAGACCACTTTCACTTCCAGACCCTCTGCTACCGCAAAATGCTCAGTCTTAAACAGGCTCTTTAATATACTGAGGTTTTTCATCTGCCACAGCGACGAGGCAGGCCTTGTCTTTGCACAGTGTGACACAGTGGGGAAGCATCGTTGCTCGCTGCAAAGGCTGATGGCGTTGCTGCTGTTAACTGTGGGAACAAAGTAAATCGGAGATACATTTGAGGTGAAGGGATGATAGAAAAGTGTAATAATGTCTGTAAAGACTTAAGCACTGGTGTGAGAGACAAGCTGTATATCTTGTGGCACACACACATACCTAAGTGCACACACAAACATCCAGCCATGCACACGCTTGCACAGACACGCACATAGAGTAATTCCACAGGATTGGGGGGCAACAGCAACACGCTGCAGGATTTCTCATCCTTATTTAATGGGGTCGTTAGTGTGTCCTTGGAGACGAGGTGGACTGTGATGTAATAAGCGATCTGGCCGGGCCAAGACAATAAATGAAATAATCTCCAGGATGAATGACATTGCAAACCCACGATGCCGCACCGCGGGGCAGATTACTATGACTCCAAGGATCCTCCCTCCTGGGACACCATGGTGTAGGTATTAAACATCATCAAACAGTCCTTTCATCAGCTCACAGTTCTGTCATTTGGCATTTGGTACTAACCCTGTGTGAGGGTGTGTGTGTGTGTGTGTGTGTGTGTGTGTGTAGGTGTGTGTGTGTGTGTGTGTGTGTGTCTGTGCATAAAGAGAGAAATTGAATTGGCTCAAAGCGACTCTCAGAAAGGTGTGTGGGTTGCTATTTCATGGCTCTTCCAGTCACATACAAAAGAACATTGGAAAGACGGTGTCCTTCAGAGGTCGCATTATAAAATCTATAGCTTACAGCTCTAAAACCTTCCAACATGAAGAGGGTTATGTGAAATAGATTCACATGTAGATTCACGCTTCTCATGAGAAACGTGGAGATACGTTCAAAGGGCCGAGAACAATGAACAGATCTGAGAGGGAGTGAGGATCTTCCTTTCTCCTTGCTCCATAAATTATTCTCCTCATGCCTGCTGCTTAAAGCCCAAAGATTGCCTTACATCTGTGACGTTCAGCCCAACCTTTCAACAGCAGGCTATGTAAGCCCTGTGAAAAATATCAACTGGGTGTGACCCTCCACACTGCAACATGAGACCTCTCACTGGATTGCTGGCTGCCTCGACTGAAATGCTATTGACAGGGTCTCTCCCTTTCACCAGAAAGGAAAAGCATTTCCTTTCTTCAACTGTGTCTGTCATATGGTACAATCTTTGACCTTCTCAGAATACACATTTTTCGCTAATATCAAAACCAGTGCCACTCAGAAAAAGCACCTTTTGTACAAATGTATTAAGAGAAAATAATGCATCAAATAATTTTCCAAGGTTCTTAATTTCCATCAGTTTTTAGTTTGTTTTATTGTGAAATTTGATTTCCATTGCAGTTTCTTTTCAGTTAGTTTTCAAATAGTGTTCACTAGGTTTAGTATTTTTTTTTTTTTTTTCATAAATGTTCAATTTTAGTTTAGTTTTTTGTTTAGTTTTAGTTAAAGTTTTAGTTTCCAATGGTCATGTCTGTATGGAGTGCGTTGTTAGTTGCTGTTTTGTGTACATACTGACAGAAAACTGTCTTTGGATGTGCACATAAACAGTATCGCTCATGACCTGGTGAAATAGTTGAATTAAATTTGCGGTGAAGAAAGAATCATCTTTATTGGCTTAAATGGCCTTAAAACATACTTAAATTCTTTGGATATGACCTGATGACTACAATTGACGTTAAATATACAGGAAACTGTTCAAATTGTACTTTGCACAAGCTTCTGACTTCCCTCTGAGATTTATGGATGGAGTGCACAGAGAGCACATAACAAACTGGGAAAGACTAACATAATAATAAGTTGCATGGGACAGAACATCATTATCAGAGGAGAGTCAGCAGAAGAGGCTCATAAATGTCAAGACAGAGATGAGGTAAATGTCCCAGCTTAATGTTTCTCACATTTTGAAAAGCATTTTAGCTTTCAATGAGGCTGTTAGATGGAACTTGTGATAGGAGTCAGTGGTATTTTGATTTTTGACATTTCCAATGAAATTCCCTTAAAGCAGTATAGTCGATGAGCCAGGTGAAATGGCATTGCATGGTCTGGATATCTATAAAAGTCTATTATCGTCCATATTATGTTTAAGGCTATTATCATTTATATTAGTATAGATCTCCAAGCTCTGTCTGCTGTTCAATAAAGAAAATCAGTGGGGCAATGACAATAGCTTCTTTGCACATGGTCAGAATTACCCATAATTCTCTCAAAATATGCTGATTGCCGCAAATTTTCCTACATTCACTCATCCCAATTTAAACCTTTGCAAGATTCCTGAATAAATAGAAGAATAAAGTCCAATTTACAAAACAATTCACTATCTGACTCTGGCTTCACGCTTTTGGTTGATTTATTGCAGTTGAAAATATATTAATATTTGTAAAGTACTAGTAAGTATACTATATTAATAGCCTTTGTTTTTGTTTTTGTTATAGTTCTTAATGGTTAAATATTTACTTTACAGATGCTAGTTATGGGCAATTATAGAGGCATTACATTTTTCAAGTAGATGATTTACTCTTTGAATATAAGAAAATGTGGAAATATGTTTTTCTTTTTGTTTTTCTTACAAACAAGTCCATGCAAACATTTCAACAACAAATAAAATACAGTTTAACTGTTTTAAAGCTTTCCTAACACAGCTGCAGTGCTGCTTCACGTGGACTTTAAGAAGGGATGCCATAGACAGTGCTAATGTCCATGGAAGACTAAGGTCACATATTGAGACAGATTGTATAAATGCCTTTCAATGTCTCATGGTCATACGGCTTTCTAAACTATATCAATTATCTCCAAGGTTGTCCTAAAGAAGCCATAGAGAACTTGTTGCAACGTGAGAAGCTCACCAGACAGCAATTTGGAAAGACTTTCCACAGCATCTGTCTTCCAGCCTGAAGTCTATTGAGAGAAAGGCCAGACTTTCCTCAGGTTTTTAAACACATATTATGACAAAGCCCAGGAGAGCTTCACGTAAAATACATAGAGTTAGCACCTGAAGGTCCTGATTGGAACGGAGGCTATGCTATTGCTTTGTATTGTAAAAACAAAATTGTAAATGTCCAGGCTTTGCTTGATGTCAAACACCTAAGATGAGCATCAGAGAACCACCACAACAAACATACATTATGGTTTTACTGGCATTAAAACTTAAATACCTTCAATTAACACAATATGTTGCAATGTACCTAAAGAAGCAGGGGTCAATTGATAGGTGTGAACATTTGAGGCAATTCTTAGAGCATGCCAGTCACTCTAATTGTGACTAATCAGCACACAACTGCAGTAGGAAGAAATTAGATCAATCCAGAAGGATATGTGAGCAAACTGAGAGTCAACAGACGTTCATGTGGCCTATGTCTTGAGCTATGCAGCTATCAAAACAAACTGAGGATGAGTGCAGAGAGACCTGTCAGAAGAACACGTCTGCACAGTCTGAGTGGCACATACACCTGGAATAGTACACAATTTTATGACCTTGATTCAGCAGTTGTGTAACTTGAACACATCAACCTACATTTTATAACCACCTGTTCAACACAAAGTTCTATCATAAATGGGGAGTACACACCAATATATCAACTGCAAAGCACTATTTTACACAGTTTACATTGCAGCATTGTAGCCTATGCTAATTATTAGATTCAGTGAAGGAGAGAATCTGGGTTTGCAATAGTGGAATAAGCTTCCATTCCTAGCTCACTAACATTACAAGCAACCAACTGAATGAGGAAACATCAGAGGCACAGTGTCCTGACAATAGATGTAACAAAGTATTCCTGCAACCCTAGAATGAGGAAAACATGGGGAAGTTAGATGTGATTCTAAATTCTGCATTTCTTGAAATGACTGTCCTGACTGGAGTAGGAAGGTCACTCCACCATTGAGGAAATTACCTCATGGGAGGGAGAGGTAAGTGTCTGGTAGTAGCAGAACACAGAGCATGGACTGGAGTGTAATGCTGGACTGTGGAGGTATGGGACTGCAGCGTTGTGCACCAGCACCAGTGTTTTGAATCCAATATGAGCAGCCTCAGGCAGCCAGGGGAAGGGGGGGTGGGGGGTGGGGTGGGGGGGTGACATGGAAGAAGTTGGGGAAGTTGAAGACAATGCTGGCTGCAGCAGTCTGGATGAGTTGTAGGGGCTGAAGACAATACTTTTGGATCCCAGTCAGGAGGGACTTACAGAACAACAAGGAGCTGGAACAAGGAGGCGGGCAGAATCGCTGATGACAAACGGATTCACTGGATTTTGTTGAGTTCAAACTTGCAGGATTGGAATTGTGGCTGCGAAACGGGCCTTGCACGACTGTTGGTCGTCACACCAGGAAACATTTTAGACAATACCTAATCACAACATGATGTTGGTACTGTCCAAAGCCTACCAAAAGTGTTGTATCCATGAATAACAACAATCTAGTCATTATGTGTATGACACGAAAAATAAGAAATTGACAAAAAGTTGCCTCAGTGTCTTTTTTCCACATGGGATTTGAAACAAGCACAGATCCTGCACAGACCCATGGCGCGTGCCCACCAACGCCACATACCACAGGTAATAATGTGACTTACTGTAAAGGTTTGCAGGACAGCAGAAGACGTGGATGTCTGTAAATTGACGGTGAAGAGTGTGGCTCTGTGTGGGATTCAATATGGCATTATCAGTGTAAGGGACTGAATGTGGCATTTAGCCCATAGGCGAGAAGCCATCTCTTAGTCAAAGACGCCCTCTAGAGGCCATCTCACGAAGCGACATCTCACTAAGCGTTACTTGACTGACTGACTGACTGACTGCATGACCTGAATTTGCCTCACGATGCCCTCAGCTGCGCCGTGGGAAAAACATGACGCTAGTAAAGAAAGGACAGCCCTATAGCTTTCTGGACTGAATTAAACCTGCAATAAGCGATTTGAGAACCTGTAACCAATCCTGAAACTAGCGTGTGCTACGTGGAGATTTCCGTGAGACGTAATGATATAAACAAATAGCCACACAGGCGGGCCAGCTGTGTTGTTGTTTTCACCTCTTTCCTAAAGCTTGTTGTCAAATTCGGCCCGAGTAATGGCGGAATCGATGAAGCGGGCGAGTAAACGTTTTCAACTAGTAAACTTGCTACCTGCCTCTTCACTTGTCATTGTGGGACATGTAACCTTCAGCGGGAGAAAAATCTGGCAAAGTGAGACTGGTAACCGGCGATATTTCTCCGTAGGTACGTTTATTTTAGCCATTAGCCTTTATGCACGGTTTGTCCTTAAGGGCTTCCGTCGCCCAGTAGCTTTGCTGTGTGTGTTTACAAAATGTGTTGCGGTTTCTGTCACCCTCTAGTGGTCAGAAAAAATCGCTTAGTGTAGCTTTAAATAACCGTAAGATTCACCTCAGGAGGTCAGGGAGAACTCTTTCAGTTAAGGGTTAAATATACTTGGGAACCATGTGATTAGGAATAAGATATGGTGAGTGTTCGACAACAGAAATGTAGCTCATTATAACATGTGCTTCAGTGGCCAACCAATTGGGGCGAAGAACGAGATTAAGGATTTGCTCCACAAATGAAGGAAAAAAATTGCATAACAAGATTAGTTATGGTCTTGATGGTTGATGGTTCATCTTGTTTTTTTTAAAGGAACGCCTAAAGACAATTTTCATAAACTCATGTAAATTTTATTTCAAATTTACATAAATGTATTTTATTGTATGTCATTATTGGGGAAAGTGTAACTAAAAATTTAAATTCAATCTGCTTGCGGTATAAGGCTTTTTACAGCGAGAAGAGACTGAGAGTGCGTGACCTGTACATAAATGAAGGCACCTTTTATACTAAATGTTATAAAATCTGAGATGTATCAGTCCTATGAGGTTTAAATATCTAGATTTGAATGTATCATTCAGGCTGGCAGTATGAATTTTGCATTTTTAGCTCTCTGCCAGTTCATTATTTAACATGAAACTACGTCTTCCCACTTGAATATTCAATTGCAGCAGTTTCATAATAACACAATGCACATACCAGTTCATCTGACACAGTGTTAACAGGAAATTCGAGTTTCTTATTTCAGCGGCGCATCAAGCGCCTGCATGTACTGTATGTGGACGTCAACCAGTAAGTCGAGCCCTGGCTCATCAGTAATGTGAGATTGTGCTGTCAGATCACTAAATGCTACCTTTATTGTTGTCCCTTTTCTAATTTCCAGTGCTCATATTTCACCTTGCAGCTGCTTGGGCGCATATATTTTTAGCTCCGAGCCCATTTTGTATTGATTGTATCTGCTCTTGTTTTTGTGCGGGCAAGTTGGAGGTAAGCCACATTCCTCTGGTCCTCCATTGTCCTTGAGGGCGGCGTGTCATTATCTGCTCCTCGTATTCCAGCATGAGGCCGTCAGAGGCTGAAGCCTGGAGACTTCCATCCTCCCCCTCCAGAGCTGCTTGGGCCGCACATGGTGACCCAGCAGAGAGAGACATGTCACTGGTGTCATTTAATTAAAAATGATCATGGCAAGACACTTACATGTAATATAGTTGAGATGTTGCGAGGTGGTGACTATGGATAAAGTGTTCCTGATGGATTTTTGAGGAGGTATTATCTGTGGATAAGCATGCACAGTATGCTTTGGTCGTGTAATTATATGGTATTAAGGAGGACTTATTAAATATTAAAAATTCTTGTGGATCGGTGTGTGCGCTTTCGTGTGAGTGTGTGTGTGTGTGTGCATCACGTTTCTTCTAGATCATTTCTGCTTTTTTTTCAGTACAATACCATTAGACACACTGGATGTTGCTGGGTGAGAGGCATGACTGTTGAACAGAACACACACACACACACACACACCTACCTACACACACACACACACACACACACACACACACGCACACGTCAGGTAACTGAAATGATAGGATCCAGCAGCTTAAACACGGGATGCAGATAACAGTGCAAGAATAGAAACAGCATAATGTTCGCTGCTGATTCCCAAAGGCACAAGGATATCTGGCATCATCAGCATCACAGGGTACCGAGGCAATTTCCCTCCTCCTGCGTCTGCACCCCCCCCCCCCCCCCCCATCCACCCATCCTCTCCCCAATTGCTCCCCACGCTGTTCCACAATGTTGAAGGTATCAGAGGTCTGATGCTTCTCCAATCTGATGCTTACACTCCTCCCTTTCTCTCTCTCCTCTCTCTCACTGTCGTTGCCGGAGATAGCACAGGCTCACAAAACTCTAATCTGGGATTGGATGCGAGGAGCCGTCGCCCCCCCTGCAGCATGTTACGTGGCGCAGAGAAGTCGGAAACACCCCAGCTGACCCCAAAACAATCAATCCCCATTTTTTTTGCATGCCTCTTCTCGCAGTTTGTTTTTTCTTCCTTTCTTTGTGCAGCCTTTGCCGGTAACAATCTGACCTGAAACAGCCCTCAGTGCTCAGCTAATGATTTTTCCACTTGCTCCCCCTCCCGCGTTTCTTTGACCAGTACCGGTGGCTGCTGTTTGTGCTTCCCGCTGTTTGTATGTATGCTGTTTATTCACACGGACCTGTCCGTCGTCCATCTCCCCTCCGATGGCCTGTCCGCTTGTTTTCCTTTCATCTCTTTCTGTCATCACTCCATCTCCTCCATCTCCATCTCCCTGGTTATGCACGGAGGCACAAGTTTAAACGCTGCTGCCACGAAGCCTCACTTCTAGGGCACTAGCTCCGAACAAGGAGAGCATTCAGTGGCGTGGTAAGAGGAGGGGCAGATGGGCAGCGCTGGCATTCGGTCTGGCATTCGACAGGGGGCTGATCAAAGGCTGCGGGTCTCTGTCTGAAACGCAGGCTGCAGAATGGAAGGCTAATGGGAGCTGTGCGTGGCTGAAGTGAACTGGGCATGTGCAAAGTTAGGATTCTTTTTGGACGATGATCAAAACAGTGTTTGCCTCACCGGTTCTGGTTGGATAGTTCTTTAATGCTGTTGTTGTCTTACAGGAGAGATGTATAGCTGATGGGAGCGTTGCATTGGTTCACTGAGTTTTTACTTAATCAAATCACTTTATGGTACATGCTCTGCTGCTAGTCGGACTGCATTGTGCTGCAACATACTGAATTATAGCAAATTACATTGAGCATTCATGGAATTGGTGACGAATATACATTATCTAGGGTTTTTTGTGTGAATGCTTGTTTCTAGAAAAGTGGGTACAAAATGCAGCTTGGTGTTTGATAAGTGGGTTTTGAATTCTATTCATATGACCCTTGGCTGACCGCCATCTCAATTTTCTGCCTCTGTGTGTATTCAGAATCCCTCCCTCTCACTCTGTTCATATCTTGCTCTACTTCTCCCTTGTGCTTTCCCTCTCTCTGCTTCCTCTCTTTGTGCTGCTCTCACCATCTGCCTGTTTACTGCAACGGTCTCCCCAGTTTGTTCTTCTTTCTGTCTGCCTGTCAATCTATCTGTTTGTCCATCTCTGTATCTAATGGCTTTCGTAAGTTCTTCATTCTCTACCTTTCTGATCTCCATCTAACCATTTTAATCTAAATAAACAACTGCACATATACAAACATTAGGAGCAAAGCGGGCTGTAGCACCATAGTGTTAACCGAGTCAGTTTATGGTTACATAACACGTGAGTAGGATTTGACCACACCGCTGAGACCTGACCACTGAATGACCGCTGAGCAGTTGCCATGACCCAGGCTTTGGTCAAAAAAACAAAAAAAGGCCCATAACAAGAGGAATGGTCAGATTTGCTATGGTTGTTATGATTTTGGTTGCCATTGTATTAATCCAATACACTAAACACAGTTTAGTGCAGTGAGATATACTGTAGCTTATTGTGTAGCACAATGGGTAAACCACTTCTACCCATGCTTTAAATGTAAGCACTCATGGTACTATAACAGGCTTTGGATACATGTGTTCACCAAATGGCATGTATGTTGTTTCTTTAATATACAAATGGCATCAGCAGTCCAGATCATCTGGAGTGAATTGAATTAAGGATTTAATTAACCATGGCCGCTGAGTCATACGTAATCTTCATCAGTCCACAATACCAAATATTTTTCACATTGAGGTTGGTGGATGCTAATGGATTTCATTTGGAGGGTTTTTTGCAGCTAGTTCGAAATCAATCTGAAATTAACTGAACAATCTGAACTTAAATACGCCGAAGAATACTCTTAAATGGACTAGGCCTATAAACATGTGATACCACATCTTTTCACTCAGTCTCACACCTGACCATGATCTAGCCTACACAGCATATGCAATCCATATGTTCTCCTTCTCCCACATGGAACCAGTACAAGCAGGCCGAAGCCTGGGGTGGAGGGGAGTGGGCGTTTCCTCTGATAGCGCTCTCTAAAAATAAACCTGTGCCCTTACATAATAACTGTGTCTGTGTGAGAGTGAGAGCGATCAATGCCAGCAGGTCCTCACCACTATCAGCTAGGGCGGGACGTGACATGTACGAGCCACAGTCCTGACTGACTGACTGACTGACTGATTTTTAGATAACCAAATCCCAGTAAGATGAAAGAAAAGCTATTTCTTGGGAAGGCTTATTATCTAACACCATTGTTTAAGAGCATTTAAGGAGTGTCCAAATTTCTCTAATTCTCTCTCTCTCTCTCTCTCTCTCTCTGTATATATAGACAGTATATATATAATTTCTCAGAATAAAGGTTGTTACAAATTCATTACTCAGTAGTTGGGAAATGTAAGTGATTCCATCCTCAATAATGTTCATATTTGATAGGCAAATGCCATAAAGTAGTTAGTAACTTCATTGTTTTTTTGTTTTTTTTTCAAAATCTGTTTCAGCTTTCATGACAGCAGTAATTTAGTACGTATAGATGTCACTTTTTTCAAATAATGAATATCTAATTTTGTAACAAAAGTCTTAATTTCATAAATATTGCCTCCTTCACTCCACTATATCATCTCCTACTTGGACTACTGCATTGTGGGATCTGTGCCCTTTCGTTTGAATGTTTGTTACTGTGCTGTTGTTAGATTTGGATCCGCTTCATGGGTGTAGATCCTACTTTGTTAATGCAATGGGATATCTATCTATCTACTGAGTCCTTCTGTAAACCCTAACTCTACATTTGTTTTGATATAAACATTTATAATAATAATAATTGTGTCACACTGTAGCCAGGTTCATAGGCATCGTTTTATACAATGCATCCTCTTCCAGTTGTCTGCTGTACAAAGCCCTGTAATAATGACGAACTGGAATATGAAAAGGCCTTCATTTTCAAAAGAAGACTTGAATCTTGCTTTTTTTTTTCTCTTGCTGTCTTCAAGAAAGAGATAGAATATAGGCCCAATTAAATGAGGATTAATTGGTCTCCTGAGTGTTGCAGGGTTGAAAGTTCCTGATTTGCACAACAAAGACATTTTATCAATACTCTTGAGAGACAAAATTGTGAGCAAGCGTGTGATTTTCCATTTTGTATGAAACAGAGGAACAAAGGTGAGTGAAAACAAACTTTGTATGGTATCGTACGTATGCAGGCAAATACACTTATGCAGCCTCCTGTTTCCATCAGCCATCTCCACTGAGTACAGCTTCAGAGAGTCGCCCTCTGGCCTCACTCCCAGCCTCTCCTCCTCATCTCTCCCTTACCCACCTTGCCCTCCTTCCCCTCTTTCTCCCCGTCTGTCCTCTTCCCTCCCCATCAGAGTGCGTTGTCATCGTCTCCCAGTGAGAGGAGCAGTGGAGGGGATGGGGGGGGGGGGGGGGAGGCAGTGTAGATCAGGATCAGGTTGCTGATGCTGAACATGAGAAAAAAATTCTGCCTTTTATGCATTTAGACCTAATGTATCTCTCTCTCTCTCTCTCTCTCTCTCTCTCCTTGCCCCTCTCTGTCTGTATCTCTCTCTGTTTTCTCATCCTCTCTCCCTCAATCTCTCTCCCTCTTTGTGTGTCTCTCCCTCTCCCTTTATGTAACGTTCACGACTGTTGGGCCCTTCATCAATCACTGCTGCCTATCCATCTCATCCATCTCACAGGATAGATGTCCCCTACCTCATCCCTCGCTCATAAATCAACTGACAGCTGCATACTAAACAGCAGCCGTCTTTCTTTTTTGGTAGACCTACCTCCTCCCTCTCCTGATCACTACTCAGTCTCTTTTTAACCCCACACACACACACACACACACACACACACACACACACACACCTACTCATATCAGGGACTGATATGTTCTCCAGTAACCACCCACAGATGACCCAATCCTCACCCCTTGCCTCATCCCCCCGTTCCTCCACAAGTCGGAAATTGTGTCACTCTCTCCCCCTGGATGTTTTTACAAATCTGTATTGGTGACATCGCAGGACCGCACGATGTCGCCTGTATGTTTGCAGGAGAACGCATTATAGGGACAGACAGACAGAATGGCACTCTCACTCTGAAGAGATTAAAGGATCAAAGGGGGGGGGGGGAGACAAGAGGGGGGGGGGTAACCGTGAGAATAGTTACCATGGCGACCGTGACATCACCGGAGGCTTGAGTGCTCTCGCTCAATGGGAGTTTTGTTTGGCAAACGACGGTCTCGAGACGACAGAGGGAGGCACTCGGTGGAATTTAAGTGACAGAGATGTGGCTCTCGAAAAGCCCTAGGATACTCAGAACAATCAGGAAAATAAAGCTTCTCTCTCTCTCTCTCTTTCTCTCTGCCTGTCTCTCTCTCTCTCTCTCTCTCTCTCTCCCACCCACTCCTTCTGCATCCCTCTGTCGTGGGAGGCAGCTGTAACAAATTTGAGTGACGTCAACACAGGAATAAGTGAGTGTGGGTGGTGTGGAGGTGAATTGCACGTCTCACTCAGCTCAGTCATTTTTAATGCACTTATTAAGTTGAGGGACAGAGAGAGAGGGAGAGAGAGAGAGAGAGAGAGAGAGAGAGAGATGTGTGACACTAAGAGTAAGGCATGAACTGAAATACACTGTTACAGAGAACAGCACACATATGAGAAGGACATAGACACTGACAGACAGGGTGGAGGGAGAGCCGAAATATCCTACTGAAATAGAAGTACTGTTACCTTCCTGAAATTTTACTTAAAGCAATAATCACTTTTTCATATAAATAAATGTCTGCTTTGCTTCTCCCTATCACCGATTGATACATCATAGTGATTCAACCTATACCCAGATCATGAAAGATTTTACATTTGCTGTTCTAAACACCCGGTGTTGGGTAGTTGATTGTTGGCTGTTGATTTCTGAGGCCTTTGCCTCAGAAATCAACAGAAATTTGCATGTAAGTTTATTTCAAAATATTGTAGAAACACAGAAGCGGTTCAGGCGGATGTCAGCTAGAGGGATCACCTTAGGCAACCCTTTTGTTGAATCTCAATTCATTCGTTAGTGTTAGTTTAGACGCTGGAACACTAAAACTTAGCAGCAAGTTAAGCTGAGAGGCTGAATCCCTTGCAGTGAAACCTCGCAGGGTGGTGCAGGGTACAGCGCTGCCAATTTGTTGAGCAAAGTGGTTGATTTTTTCAAAATATTTGCAGGACTCATTCCTCAGCATATTGCTCTAATACAGCCAGCGAAAGGTTGTCTGACAACTGAGTTTCCTTGTGCCAATTTTTTGGTTATAATCAAAAATGTACAATATAGCAGAACTTTTATTTGATTTCTGCTATGTATTCACATCTAGACTGAGGGTAGCAGATAAAATAATATTAGAAGCACTTCCCTTCTCCTAACTGAAATAAAAATATTCTGTTCTACTAAGTTGCCATGGTTATCCTGAATGTTATGTTAAGAGTGTGAAATATTGAGTCAGCTTAACAGTACAATGAATATTTTACTAGATCTTTAAAAGTATTAAATGTACATTCTTAGTAAAGTGGCACAGCTTTCTCTCCTATTCATTTCATTTTCTACTGACTTGAGTAGGTGCTTGGTTTATATGTATAATATATATAATTACAGTGTGTTTATGATTTAGCAATGCTGGACAGAGGACTGATTTTCACTCAAATCTGAGGCTTGTTAGATAATAACAAGGCCTTAATTGCCACACTGACATAATTGCCACACTAATGCTACAATTCACAGAGATGCTGAACATTGTGCAGCAATAATTTCATCCTACAGTCAGAGTCCTTGGACACAGCTGATGACTTCAAACAAACAATAAAGACACAATCTTAAATAAGTATAAAAGTATAAAAGTGTATTTTGTTATATTAATTAATTTTTTTTGTCATGGTCATGGTCCATCACCACACAGTCTCTTGGGTCTGTCTTTACTGGCAGGGACTTGGAGAGATAGGAAGCTGCTCAACCTGCTTATCGAATAAACCCAATATAAGGATATAACAAAGAGTTTTCCTGCACTGATCTCCTGACTTTCTTTCCTATAGGTATGAAATTATTTGCAGTTTATTCAGAGGGCAAACCTATGAACAGCATTACTGCTGGCACCAGGCGGACCAGCTGTGCAGACAGATCAGCATGGATGAATAAGACAACTGAAGCTGAGGCCAAAGAGCCCTGCTGTCTGGCTCCACTGTAGTTAAACAAGAAGAGGCAAATCACACAAAATTGCTCAAACAGGTGTGTGTGTCTTTGACCCATCTGGACAATGATTCACATGAGAAAGTTTGTATATCTCAATTTCATAACCAAAACATTCAAAACGTTTCTCATTAAAGTTCCCCACCCAGATTTTCCAGGTGTGGGTATTTGAACCAGAAACCTTCCAGTCACTAGATAGCTTCTCTAATGTTGAGGCCACTGTCCTGAAGACTGTGGGGTTCTCAAGGAGACCTTTAAGGCTTGGATATGCTTTGTCAGAAGTGCTTCTAAGAACCACCCGAAACGAACTTCTGAAAGCCCTGAACCTTCATGGTTTTTCAGAACATCAAGATATGTAGGAGGTGCTGCAGGCTGTCTGTCAAACAAGGAGCTCTTCAGCAGCTGTAGCTCTCCTCTCCCCCTGCGGCTCCACTCGCCTTGGCTTTTGCAGCTCGTTTTTTTGTCATGTAAACTCAGTGTTTCCCCTATATATATTCTACTGTGGCAGGCTGCCACGGTAAGATCATGACATGCCATGCTAAAAATATTTTCAAAATAATTTTATTTTTGGCCGAAATGGTAGGCTAGGCTGCCTACAGTGTTTCAGACCGTGCCACCACTGTAAGAAAAAATTCTCGGGAAACACTGGATAAACACTGCATCCCAGCCTCTGCTGTCTCCCTTCAGGAATTGAAAGCTTCGCCCGGTCTACACAGTATCTTGGATATTGTTCTGAGGAGAAGGTACCGGCAGAAGGTACCGGCTCCCTCCAATTCCCAGCCCCCTTCATACCTCATTACCTCTGGCCAATCGCTGCGGAGGGGGGCGGCGTGTTCGGACATTTTTGTTTCGGAGAGTCACATTTTCAAACTGCATCGCTCCCCCCAAACAGAAGCCCCCTCCGACCTTCAAAACACTTCTGAAACCCTATCAGAACTAAGCATAAACCAAGCTTTACCCTTCCACTGAGTGCAGACCTTAAGTTTCCAAGCTGTAAGCCTCCAAGATCAGTTGAGAGCCTTTTGAAGAGGAGAATAAAAATGGTGATAATTTGATGCAGCAATCCAAAAACACTGAAAAGATTTATTGTTTACTGATGACAGCTCCCTTTTTTTCCACAGACTATTTTTGAACTACGTGCACAATTACCTCACTTTGAAAAGTCTTTAGAAAAACAATCTGCATTATAAATAATGAGAAACACTTTTGCTTTCTCTTGTTATTTCCCTTCCTTTATCCACATGGTATATTAAATGTAATTTTCTTTTACTATCTACAAAGGACAAACTCATATCTAAGCAATTTGCCAATGGTATGGAAACACACACACACACACACACACACGCACACAGACACAGACACAGACACATACAGACTAACAAACAAATGCACAATAGGAGACTGTGCCATCACAATAACTGTGATGATGTAACTCCTAGATTCCATTCATTTTCCTCCTTTTCCCACAGACTGTAATTGCAGCCATTTTCTCCTCCCCGCTGGGTGCCTATTCACCTGGGAGAAGTAGTTTCGAGTTGCCTTTTATGTGTCTGACCTGAGCGGGGATGTTGTGGACAACACGCAGCTTTGTGCGACAGGCCTTCCAGGGGGTCGTGGGGTTGCTTTTTTTGGAGAGTGGTGAATAATAATAATAATAATAATAATAAACTTTATTTATAGAGCACTTTTTTTAACACAAGTTGCAAAGCCCTTTACAAGATTAAAACAAATTACAATAAAAATGAAATGAGAAGAGAAACCACACAATTTAAAAGAGCACAGTAACAGAGAGTTAACGAAGTAAAACCATTAAATAAATAAATAAACCAAAAAATAAAAAAATATATAAAAGAATCAACACAATTTAAAAGAACACAGCACACATAGGATTTACAAAAGAAAGGCTAAAAATTAAGTATGTAATCAAGAGAGATTTAAAAGATAACGCAACACAGATAAGGTGATTAAAGAAACAGGATTAAGGAAAGGCTTTTTTAAACAAGTGTGTTTTTAAAAGCGATTTAAAAGATGATACAGAATCAGCTCGTCGGATAGCCTCAGGTAGGGCATTCCAGAGTCTTGGAGCTCGGACAGCGAAAGCCTGATCGCCTTTAGTCACTAGTCTTGACCTTGGGACATCCAGGAGGGCCCCACCTGAGGACCTCAGGCTGCGCAAAGGCTCATAAGGAGACAGAAGCTCAGTAATATATTGAGGTGCAAGACCCTTTTGAGCCTTAAAAGTTAATAATAGAATCTTAAAATCAATTCTAAAAACAATAGGCAACCAGTGAAGAGAGGCCAGGACAGGGGTAATATGGACATGTCTCTTGGAGTTGGTCAGAAGCCTATCAGCAGCATTTTGGACTAGTTGCAAGCGGGAAATAGATTTCTGGTTTAAACATGTGTAGAGATCATTGCAGTAGTCCAGACGAGATGAGATAAATGCATGGATGACCTTCTCCAGATCAGCAACGGATAGAAAGGACCTAATTTTTGAAATGTTTCTCAGTTGGTAGAAACAAGTCTGAACAACTCTTTTAACTTGTTCATTAAAACTAAGATCTGAGTCAAAGAAAACACCTCAATTTTTGGCAACTAGTTTCACATTAACAGACAAACTGCCCAGATCATCTTTGAGTAAGCTAGTGGACTTTGGTGGGCCAAAGAGGACAATCTCTGTTTTGTCAGTATTTAACTGGAGAAAATTTTGTGACATCCAGGAATTTATATCAGCAAGGCAGGACTTTAAGCAATCCAGACTACCAGAAATTGGGGGCTTGATCGGGACATGCAGTTGTGAATCATCCGCATAACAGTGAAAATTGATGTTATGATTGCGGATGACATGGCCCAGAGGGAGCATATAAATTGAAAACAGTAAGGGTCCCAGAATACAGAATAGACCCTTGAGGAACACCACACGTAAGAGGAGCAGAAGAGGAGGAGGCATCTCCAGCAACAACAGAGACGGTTCTATTTACAAGGTAGGAACGCAACAGTTCCAGGGCAGTTCCCTGTAAGCCAACCCATTTCTCCAAGCGATTCAACAGGATGGAATGGTCAACAGTGTCAAATGCAGCGCTTAAATCTAAAAGAACCAGTATTGCACAGTCACCGGCATCAGTTGCAAGGAGTAAATCATTTGTGACCTTTATAAGAGTGGTCTCTGTGCTGTGGAGGGCTCTAAAACCTGATTGAAAATTTTCAAAGATACCATTATTGTTCATGAAAGTAGTCAGCTGTCAGGATATAACTTTTTCTAGAACCTTGGACAAAAATGATAATTTAGAAATGGGCCTGTAATTAGTAAGGACAGAGGGGTCCAGGTTTGGTTTCTTTAACAAGGGCTGGACTATGGCATGCTTAAAGACAGAGGGGAAACTACCAGTGGCTAAGGAAACATTTATAATAGATGAAATGTACGGGCAAACTGTACTAAGCACTTCCTTTAGGACTTTTGTCGGAATAGCATCCAATTGGCAGGTAATAACAACATAACATTCTTATCATCCTTCATTCAGTTGTCCAAGTATGGCAATTTGACCCTTATTCTAAGGCAAGACTTAAACCCATAGTACATCATTCTAACCTATGATGGGTGGCAGGGGAGGCCTGGGTAGGCAACGAGACCATCCTGTAGTCTGTCAATGTGTCTGCTCATCAAGGTGAGCAACACTGAACCCCGACCTTATGACTGGCTGATGCTGCACTGGTGACATGTGTATTTAAGTGTGTGTCTCAGTGGGATACGAAGAAACAAATTCCTAATTAAACTGTGTGTAAGACAGTGGCTAGCACTTACAGCTAGAGGAACGTGGTTCGACCCCAAGCCCTTTCTGTGTGGAGTTTGCATGTTTTCCCTGTGTTTGCATGGGTTTTCTATGGGGGTTCCAGCTTCCTCCCACATTCCAAAGACATGCATGTCAGGTGGATAGCAGACTCTAAATTGGCCATAGGTATGAACCCCAGACCCCAAAACCCTGAAAAGCGTCAACCCTGCATTCAAGTGATGACAGCCATTCGAGTAGTTTGCGTTCATGTGCTTTATGGCCGGACAATTGGAGAACGTTTCCTCAACTGTTTACACACATTTCCACACTTCTAGGCAATTGAGCTAGCATAGCCTAGCTAGCAAGCAATCTTCGGCTATTTCAGGGGATTATGAATGTAAATACCACAGGAAACTGAATGCCGTTGCATTGTAGTTATCAAGGAATATCCATGTCTTTTAAATTTGTACTTGTGGTTCATTTTCAGCTTTATTGTATGAAATTTCTTACGTTCACAGCTGTGCTCTGTTCAGCAGTGTTGGTCACTCGGCCAATTCTTGCTGCATCTACAACCCCTATTTCTCCGACTTGATCATTCGACTTAATAAGGTGTTCATGTGGCACTTCCTGGTCGGAAACTCATTCAGACCGTAAATCCGACACCACTTGAATGAAGCATTAATTGGGTAAAAAAATGCATGAATGAATGAATGTACTACAGAATAATAGCACTGTCAGTCATGTGAGTTCCCTTACGTTTCCCAGCTACCACAACCTCAGCCACATGCTAACAGTTTCCCTGCCCCACCCTCTCCACAGCAGGCACCAGTTGTTGTCCAAAGATATCATTCCCAGCACCATTATGTCAAACTAAGATTTGTGTCTGTGTGATCGGGCAAAGGTCATGGACAAGAGACACGACACGGCTGTCCTACTGACATGGTTGACACTGGGGGGAACAGAGTGACACCATTTGCGTGTCACCGGGGGTCAAAGGGCATAATGTAACAGCGAGTCATGCACCACCTCTGGTCTCGGAAGCGAATTTCAGACGGCGGATGCAAATGTCTCTGGGTGTCAATCGCAGCAGCTGTGCAGTTCTTTTTAGTAGCCAGTGAGAGGATTCAGGAGGGGCAGAGTGTTGCGGAGGGGTGTCACTTGGTGAGATCTCTTTATTTCGGGGCAACTATGAAGCGCTACGGCGAGGTAAACAAAGTGTTTGATGGATGGAGGCTTTTTGCGAGGTGCCCAGAGTGTGAGTAGGTTAGGACTTTGAAAGGTAAATGGGACTGGGTCGGCCTATTTTAGAGGCCCTTTTTTGTGTCACATTCTAAACTGTAAACTTGGCTTAATGCGAAGACTGAACTAGCAGCAGAAAATTGGAATGTGGAACAGTATATGTACACATGCATGTATAACATTTGCTCATTCAATGTCATGCTCTGGCAGTGTTATTCTAGAAAGATGTTCACTTCACTTGTATTGTTTATTTCATTGTAAATATGGGAAGAGCTATCAGTGTGTGAAAAGAACTGAATTCACTCTCATTTCTTCACTCACTGTAGATTACACACACACACACTAACGCACACAAACGCACACACATCCACAAACGAATCCTTGATTCAGCCAAGCTGCTGTCTATTTCAATCTAGTTCTATTTGCCTGTATCCTGATTCTCATTCATGACCAGTCAGTATGCCATCTGATATTGGTTCACCTCGTTGACTCCACAGGACAGATGCTAAATAAAGGAAAGGTTAATGCGCTCTACTCATTTTAAGTATGCATCAGCCACACCGTGATACCATATCTGTTTCCAAAACAGGCACAATCATTAGCTGTTGGGAGTCACGCGGTGTTACCACAGTGTGTGTGTGTGTGTGTGTGTGTGTGCGTGCTACTATGTTTGTGTGTGACTCACTGATAAGGCAGCAGGAGATTTAACATAGACCTGTAGCCTGACATACACACATATGCACACACATACACTCACATTGTGCTAAGCCAAGAGAAGAAGATGTCTGGAAACAGTGCAGCAGACCAGCAGAGTTTATGGGGTGTGAATGTGGTACAGTGTGTCTGCTCCAACCAGATACGCCACAGGGCAAAGTGTGTGTAAGTCCCCAGCCCAAGATAAAGGCTTGCGTAAAGAGTCATGCCCCCGGTGCTATATCCACCACATATAGAGGCTCCTTCTGTGCATAATTCCCTTCAGGAAAAAATATTGTAAATAATCTGTTTATTATGGCCATGAACAGAATTTGATATACAATCCATTAAGTATATGATGCAGTGCACATGAATATTGGATTTGAACATTGCTGATTTACTGGACAAAGCTCTGGACAAAACATTTCTTCAAATGTGATTTCACCGCCACAAAGGCATCCTTCCAAAACATGAATTCCTTTCAAAGCACAGTTGGCTAATTGTATATAAATATACATATTAAAGCAAAGAGTATGCCTACATGTGTATGTGAAACAATCTGTCCAGGGCGACTGATCCCAACATGGTGACTGAGTAATTCTAGTTAGATCTGATGGGAGGTTCTTTGAGGTAGCCCATGCGAGGCGATGGCCAGCTCTGTCTCAAGTCATCGACTCATCTCAAATTCGGGGTCTCAGAGTCTGCGGGGTGAGTAACGGTCCCACATGACATCAGGGTAAGGCAAAGCCAGACTGTTCTCACTCTTATCTCTCTCCATGGCTTTGTAATTCTGGCTCGGGCCCTGAGCCAAAGGAACGGGGGACATGGGGAGCCGGGGTTAGCCATCGGTCAGCATGTTGATGACAGATGTGGAATATGGAGCGGCAGAACAATCTATATGATAATATGATCAAAATCATACTTAGGATAAGATGCAGGCTTTAATGGGATGAATGAATCACCTAATAAGAGTCATGCCACAGCATATAATATACAAATTATGATTTTATGTAGTCTTGTTCTGATATTCATGTTTTTTGCCCCTTTTTCTCTTATCTATTTATTGCGCAATGTATATTATGTTCTTTGCCTGAAATAGCTGGGGTAGTAATTCGTCATCTGGTGTGACTAATAACTGCTACTCAGCCTCAGTGCTAAACTAACTCAGTATTTTGGCCAAAATAAACAGCCTTGGAATATGCAACATGGATATACAAGGATTCAAAATAAGGATGTGATATTGCTATTCTGGGATCAGCTCTTGATTAAACTTGGAAATGATTCATTAGTTTGCGTCATCAAATGAAGCATCGCGCTAGTTCAGGCAGGGCACGGACGTCACGCGTTGCTAGTCATCTACCAGCTGATCGCCACGCACACCAATCATAATCCATTCTCATAACAAGGCGGTCTATTTAAATGGCCTCCTCCTACACTGATTCCTGCTTCTCAACTGCTGCACACTCTGCTGCTCGGTAAAGCTTTACCTCCACCTCCCCAGCCTCCACCTGGTATAGTCTATGCAGTCGAGCCCACGGTGGCTCTGCTCTGTCCACTCTCATGGGGGGATTTGCATGGCGCCCCTGCTATACCTTCAGCATGCTTGCTGGGTAAGCAGGGAGCTGATAGAGCAGGGCCATATCCGCCAAACATAACTGTATTACCATTAGTTGCAATTAATGGTTTTATCTTGTGACTAAAGTGTTCCTGACTGAACCATAAGAATGCATTGAAATACATTAGAGTAATGCAGTTTTGTCTCATAGAGAAAAGAGTCATTTATTTTGCCTACCCCCCCTCCCCCACCACCCCCATCCTCCCTCCTCACTCAGCACACACACACACACACACACACACCGTCTCAGTTAGGGAACTTGTTAGCCAGAGCGTATGTGCCTCAGAGGCGGGAGAGAATTTGCATATTCGACACAGACGTGTTGTGGTGGGAACTACTATGAACCATTATGTCACAATGTATTGTGAGCAAACTGTTGTGACCTCACAAACCAACTGGGAGAACAACTTCTCCCCTATGCATCTTCTTGTTAAATGGATTCATGCTAGATATTTAAATTATGATTGTAATAGGCAAGCTACAAGATCCAATTTGCTGCCCGTGACAGGGAGGGATGATGTAAACAAGTTGAATATATGTCGTATGGAAAAGCACAACCAGAACATTGCAAGGGAATATATGGGTTTATAATGCTATCTTAAAAGCAGATTCTCATTTAGGAGGTAGATGAGATATCTGCTGGTGCGTGACCACTCCATCTCCATTGATTATTGAACACTCATGAACGTGCACACACACACGTCTGAATTGACACACGCACATATTATTTATCCAGCTGGATGTGATTACATACAGTATGGAGGGAGTGTGAGACCTGACCTGTTGAGAGAGGTATGTATGCATGCTACGTGTGCATGTGTGTGTGTGTGTGTATGTATGCGTGCGAGGAGCTGAGCATACAGATCCACCAGACCGTCCGAGTATTTTTCCACAGCCATGAATACAGAATAGCCTCCCTCCCTCTACCAGACACAACGGAGGGATTGTTATTCCTCCTCTTTCTTTCATCCTTCTTCCTCCTTGTCTTGCTCTATCTCTCCCTTCATCTATCAGGCACACTTCTCGGCAGACAGCCCCTGCTGTTTACTTTTAATTTCTCTCTGTGAATCCTAATTGCACGCTGTGTCTTTCCAGGGTCAGTTCTAATCAGTATTATGATAAGTGCACCGGTCTCCGCAGCCGCCCCCCTCCAAACTGCCTCAAGTGTTTCTGTCGAGGGCTCTACCGCTGTCAATGGGTGGTCTCCATTTTGCTGACTTTGCTTCTTTGAAAATGAAATTTAGCCGTAGTATTTTGCTTTCCCCCGATGCACAGAATTGATTTGAATTCATTTGCACAGTTGTCTTTTGCTCAGGTAATAGATGCACCTTTAGTTATGCAATATTTTTTTTTTTTTAGCATTTCTCTCCACTGGTTCTTTCTCCTCCTCTCTCCAATGCTGGCCCTCCACTAATATCCACTGATCGGGCCATTCCTTCTCTTCCTTTCTCTCTCTGATCTCTTTCTCTCCCCTCATAAGCCCATAAAGGCCGGTCCCGGCCCTCAGGGCACAACTGTCCTCCCTCTGTCCCTCCCTCTCTTCCTCCCTCTCTTCCTCCTTCATATCCTCCCAGCTGTCCCTTACACCTCTGTATTGCCCCTCCTTTCCACACTCCGTCCATTCTTGCACCTCTACCCTCTTTCAACCTGGGGACTATTGCTTCTCCCACACCTCAGAGTGTCACTGTGCCACCCCTAGTATCCTCTTCATGTCACCTAGACACCCCCCCCCCCCCCCCCCTTCCCTCTTCAGCCCCCAACCCACAACCTTGTGGAGGAAATGCAAGAAGTGATACATTGACATATTTCAGATATTTTTTATTCAGCATTGTGTGTGTTACAGTTTATCAGATATTTCCCCATCATTTCACCAGCTTGCTACTTCAGATATTATAGGTGGATTTTTGTTCCTTACAAAGCCAGCCTAATATTGTGCTGCAGACTAGTCGATGACATGGCATTCTCTTTTAAATCTGCCCTGTAAAAAGAGGGCAGAGTAATAGGAGCTGAACAGATGCTTATACCATGACTAATCCTATCTCTCAGCTGCTCAAAAGAAACTGCCACTGCAATAGAAAAGAGCCCTGGTTTGTTAAACTCAAGGTAAACACTAAACGCTAAATACAGAATCTTGAACTACCACTAACACTTAGTTTTATCACAGAAGTTATACCATCGGTCTTTTGTAAGAGAATACATAACCATCCATTTTACTAGACAGAAACCAAAACTCTGACTTACCAATCTTGAGATGTTATGAAATTAGCATAATGTATAGGAATGAGTGAGCCACACAGAAAATGTTGACATTGTCATTGGAGATAGAGAGATATTTCCTTTTGATAAAAAAAAGAAAAACAAAAAAACTACAATGCCCACAATTCCTACACCTAACAAATGAAAAATGCGGGGTGAAGTAAAGCCACCTGTTTCCCATGCAGTTTCACTTGTTTCAGGAATTTTCCAGAGACAACACTGTTAATACCTTGAAACAAGGCAGAATAAGGCAGATCACTCCACTAGATCACTCCAAGAAAATAACACTTGATTCAGAAAAACTCTTGAAAGAAGTTGATTTGCCTTGGAAACAAGTGAACTTAAGTCATCCAACTGACTGACCAATTTATTTTGTTTTGAGAAAAATAAGAATTTAAGACCCAGTGCACCGGGCCCTTGTTAATTACCAGTCCACACCATTTGCCCCCAGCATACAGCTGTGGCAGGCTGGGTGGGCAGAGTCTGCATACAGTTTAAAAACTGTCATAGCCAGCAGATACATTGAATCCCCTGAAAAATTTCAGAGCAGCAAGAGCCACATGGTAGATACAAACACAAGCACAGCAGGGTCTTGATTTCAGTGTACAATGCAATTTTGAAACTGATTATGTAGACATAGCTACTTTTATACTGGAACAAAAAATATGTGCAGGCTACTTGTTTTTTTTTAATTTTTGTGCAGCAAACAAGAATTTCCTGTCGTGTTCCTGTGTGTTCTTTTAATACGCCTACATTATGATCATGAATGCATTAGACTGTATGTAGCTATGGTATGTAGCCACTGTCAATAATTAATAACACCATTAGCTCTTTTGATCTACTGTGCTCTAGCAGGTCCACCATGCTCTCTTTGTTGACTGGTTAGGTTTGCCAACTCGTCTCGCCAGCAGAGGTTTACCGCTTCATTTCAAAGACAGACTCCTTCCTCGCCGCTCGTCATAGCATCTTGCCAAATTGTGCATTGGCTGTAAAAGGTACACATCCACTCTCCAGTGTCCCATATGTGCATTACCCACACCGGGGACCTCCCACCTCTCCAGTCACATCCTCTTATCTCTCTGAGTTAATATTTTGGCATGTTAACGGAGTCTGCTGCATTAAAAACTCAAGAACGACAGGGCAAAGAGAAGAGTGAAGAATAAATACTACGCTATTGATATATGCTTTCTTCCTTTTCTGTTCCTAAACTCTTTCAATTCACTCCATTTGGTGTGTGACAACTAAAATGGGAGTTCAACAAAGCGGTGATGACAGTGAACGCTGCTAAAGCAATAAACATATTCCACACACTAAACCACACAAAGCGATGTCTTGCCACTGCTGCAAATGAACACCAAATAACTCGGCACCCTTCCCTTATCTCTCCCATCAGCTATCCACATCTCATCACCAAATTGATCCTCCGTGTCCTTGAGGCAGAGGGGGACGTCACTCTATATCATTTGAGACAGTTTATGTGCAAAGAGGCCTCGGGGGGGGGGGGGGGGGGGGGGGGGGGCAGAAGTGGTGCTTGAAGTCATAAAGATTATGTACTCGGCTAACCTATTGACTGTACCTCCCTCCTCCTCCCTGCCCTTTAACTCATGGAGCCACAGTATGGGGCATGTGATGAGGGGGAAGGAGGGAGAGACCAGAGGAAGAGAGACGGAGGCCTGCATGGAGAGAATTAGCCTTAAAGACGAGATGAAATGAAAAATGCCTTTTTAACCCTTTTAGATCACATCCCCGGTCATACTGTGCACCTATTTAACAATATATGCCAAAAAAAATACCAAAAATCAATTTCATTGTATTCTTATATCAAAATTCAATCATGTTTTCTTCCTGTAAAACAAAATATGCTGTGTGCTTACGTAAGCATGCCCGTAACTAATTTCAACCAATAATATCATGACATCCACCCATCAATCAATCTTCAACTTTTAGCGCACAGAGCTAAGAGGCTAAGATTCATTAGTTAGCTAGCTAGCAACAGCACACCCACTTTTCAACGTTCAAATCAAATTCCTCCCAACGTTATGTCCCGCCTGTCTTTCCTGTTTCACTCGGAAATACGTCACGATACGGAAGTTAGATACTCTCGAAATGCCGTTTCATCTCGACTTTAAAGAGCCTTCATGTGATAACCCATTCGTGAAAGCATACAGTACCGAGGGATGTATTCTTGGAATCGCGCAGCTGACTTGTATTCACCCTGCATGTGTGTGTGTGTGTGTGTGTGTGTCTGTCTATGTTTACGACATGACATAAATGAAATGTTAGCGACTCTAGTGTTTACTCTGCCTGGAGGTTAAAGCTGAAGCATACTACCATTGTTTGTGCTGTGCGCTTTGGCTGCAAGGTCAGAGTGAGGGAGGAGAGAAAGAGAGGAGAAAGACAGGGAGGCACATACAGAGGAACATAGGGACATATAGAGGAAAACCAGTCATCAAAGTCAAATCTCATTTTCTAGTAGAGAGTAGATGACAAGGCTCGCTTGCATCTCATAGGTCAGTAACAGCTATATTTATGAAAATGAAAAGATTAATTGATACAACGTACACAAGAGCTCGGCATATACAACATATAGTAGTATACCTTTCTCATCCCTCATTTACACAACAACAACAACAACAGAACACAACACCACATAGGATGAGAGAAGCTCCCCAGACTAGATAAACAACATGTTTTCATATTTCTGAAAGTGAACAGAGATCAATAATCACCCATTTCACACAGTTACCGGCACAGAGTGGGTCACATTAGGATGCCTTTGTGCATTTCAGCCATGTGTTTTTTTCTCTCTGCAGATGGCGAATGGATCTATTGATGGTGCCCCAGTAGGCTGCCATTGGATGAATTATGTAACAGGCTCGTTGGGTTATGAAGGTGACTGGGCGGCTGGGGAGAAAAGTACTTATGCTGCTGTCGTGACAACTGATAACGTAACCTCAGTATTTACATATTCTGTACCATGTAAATCCTGGCTCTATGTGTGTACGTGTGTGCAGGCGTGTGTGTGTGTGTGTGTGTGTGTGTGTGTGTGTGTGTGTGTGTGTGCTGAGCCTCACTGCAGACTTCTCATGTGTGCTGTTTAATGAGTAACCATAGCTGACAGACTGTTCCAGAGTAAAGGAAAAGTATTTGTCATTCCCTAATGACACCATAAAATGTTGCCGTGAAAAATTAGTCATTCATGAAATTTAGTTAATGAGATTTTATGCCAGAGTGGCCATTTTATGTATCAACCACAGAATAACTGTGGTAGTGACTCATTTGGGGCTTACTGTGGTAAAAACATACAATTTTATTTTTAGATTTACTCCAAGTGGATGGAATTTGAGTAATTTAAGTCCCTTTAATTTGTCAAATCTTCAGGAAATGAAGGAAAATGAGAATGACAGTCCAAGACACTCACTGAGACACACTGACTATCCTCTACTATGAGTGCAGTTTAGCCATTATTGCTAATGCTAACAGATGCTGATGGATGCTATCAGCTTGCTACACTGGTCTGACCTGGTGTGTTGTGTTGCATTGCATTATGTTATGTTTATTATGTTATGTTATACTGGGGGACCAGGAGGCCCCCAAGGACCAGTGCAGAACATTAATGGGGCTAGTTACTGCTAACTAATGCTAACATGCTAACAGAGTTAGCTGACTACAGTCTGCCTGTTTGCCCCTCTGATCCATGTCTATATACCTGCTAAGTTAATTAGCCTTTTAAGCCCGTGGCCAATCAGGGGCTGATTGGGTCAATCTATCAAGGATATCAACTCAGGGAAAGTGCTTGTTTGAATGAGTTTATCTCTGACGCTAGCCAAAACGTAAACTAAAGACTGCTACAGCACCTGACTTATTGTAGGCCTATCAGTAAACTAACTGATGACTGATTTTGGCTGTAATAAAAAAAACAAGTCTTAAGTATTAGACCATCACTTACAAGTTTTTTTGACTTATCTTGTGTATGGTAATGCCCATTAGCTTTGCGTTAATAATTTGAAATATTCATTGTATAATTCTATAAATGCATTTCAAGTGTTTCATTCCAAGCACACTGTATATTCCTTTTTGGGAAAAAAATGTCACCTCATAGTCATTCCTCAAAAAGAAAAATCCTTTAAAATATTACTATTTTGTAAATAATGGATCAAGATAGAAAATACCATCAAATAATATTCAGTAGTGAGTTTTACTTTCATACCAGCAATCATTTTATCAGAATAGGCATCATATTTTTCAAATCGTGGATATCTTGGAATTAAACTTCACAGCACAAAGAAAAGAGAGGATATCATATCCTCCCATGTGCGCCAGTCTCGCAGCTACAGTGTATCTTACCCCTCTCCCTCTCTCTCCGTCTCCTCCGCTCTGTGTCTCACCCACTACCTCATTTACTCTTCAAAGGCAGAGCAGAGCATTTGTCTATTATGAGGAGCCCAGGGCGCTCTGCAGAGTTGTGTTAAGTAATAACAACCAGTGACGTCAAAGGCTCTCCGTCTGAGCTGGAGCGAGGGAGAGGGGGAGGAGGGATAAAGGGAAAGGGAGGAGGGGAGGGAGAGTGTGAGAAACATGGAGCCGATAGAGTGTGAGAATCCTCTTCTGCTTGGGTGTCTGCCTGTCAGTCGTTCTGCCTCTGTTTGTTTGTCAGAACTGTAGGCTATATATACACTATGTGCAGCCGATGTTTGTCTAAGCCTAAGCCTGAAACACTGTGTGTGTGATGTGATTTCTATTGTCACCGTCTGCACAAAGGCCAATATACATCACGACGATTCTTTTTTTTCCCTGCTGGTTCGGAGAGAAGCAGAAGCAACACAGTGACACATCTGCTCACTCCTCGTCCCTCTGCTGCATAATTCTGTAGAAAATTGTCCTATCACAGGAGCCCACGCTTTGATGTCATAGGCTAGGAGTGAAGGATGAGATCAAGTTTGTTTTGTTATTCCAGTCGTGTTAGGATGGGCTCTTTTGACAAATGTTGCTTATATGCAATACTATGTTTTCTGATAAAACAATTTCTTGAAGGTGACCTTAAATCAATTTGGGATGACAAATTGCAAATGGATCCATTAAATATCAGAATACTGCACATTCTCTTAGACATTCCTAAAGTCTCAGTGAAAGCCTGTATGGATGGTGCAAGCCCTTAACAGCTCAACTAAGCCCTCATGAGTCAGATTCTGATAAAACATTAGAAACGGGGCAACTAGTTTAGGTAAGTTATTCCGTCAACTTAATTTCTCCCTCTCCGCACAATCTCAGTCCTGGAGTCAAAGCACAGACTCCCTTTGAAGGACTGATTGGGGATTAGAGATCTTAAGGGGTTGCGCTCCTCCATAGGAACAAGTAACAGCAGTGGCAGTGAGTGGAGGATGTATTAGAGGATTACACCCTAAGACAATATAGCAGCCTTAACATGCCTCATTATCGCTGCTGACCTTTTAAATGCTCTGTCAGGTGAGGGCTGTTTGTTACCAGTGCATACACATACACACACGTGCACACACACACACATAAACAAATTATACACCATTGAAAAAGCATAAATACAACGTACTGCATGTAAACTACCATAAAAAGCAGCTACCAAAGTGCATCTTAATGGCTTTGGTCCTGGCGGCCATGTGACGTGAGATTGCTGTGAGCTGTTTGCAGTAAAAACAAGCCCGGAGGCCTTGCCAGGACCGTGGAGCGCCCAGTGCCAATGGCAGCCGACTCACTCTCCCACCCGCTTCCATTCTAAGCTAGACGGTGAATCTGAATCCAATGTCAAACCATAGTCTCCCCTCTATTCTGCCTGTGCCTGATCCATTGTCTGTCCCATATTCAATCCCTTACAGCACTTTCCATGGGAGCCCTTTCACACATTTACAGCTCACACCGAGCACATGACTACGCTTGGCAAACCTAAGCGCTTGAAGAATGTTTAAAAGTCCAAAGTAAGCCTACTGCCAGTGGACCAACAGCTTTCCTTTTCCACTGCAAGCACAGCTGCTGTGATAACACAAGTAAAGGTCTGATAGACGATGCTATCAAGAGGCATGCATTATACCAAGATATCACATGTACAATGGAAGATACTAACGGTTAAGTAATTGATGAGCAACATAGCCTACATTCTATATATATGAATAGAATAGAATAGACCGATTTTTTTAATGAAAATTAATTAATACGCAATATGTTCCAGACATTTTACATGTAACTTTAGACACGATGCCTGACATTTTTCATGGTACCTGATACTTGCTATCATATGGCATCAGTCCTGCTTAGTATCTGATGGAGTAAATGACATGGAAAACTACTGGCCTCGTGAACCTGTCTAAACAACAAGGTTTACCATCCGCTGTTTTTCTATTTGTGGCATTTTTTCTACAGCATTAATTAGAAGGAAAGGCACCTCATACCTTAGGAGACAGTATTATATAGTGTGTTTCACGGTTTATGCAGTTCATGGTTCAATACAACTATAGGCTACAGATATGACTTTTTTGACAGACATTTGACAATAGAGTAACTTTTTTAAAACATGCTACTGTAGAGCAATGACTTAACCTCAGTCAACTTGCCGAATATATATATATATATACTGTATAGCCTAATATATGTAGTGAAGTGCACTTTAAATTTGCCAGCACCGTGCGTTCAGCCAGGCTATGACGTGCAGAGCCTACATCAGCACCTTAGATACGGGCACACCATTCACCATAGGGCTCCTGCCCCGTTTTAGACCAATCAGCGCTTGTGTTTTCTAGATAGCGTTCAGCACCACCCACACTGCTGCCAGCTGTATCGTTCCGCTGTAGGGAATCTCCTCTCCAGCAATACATTCATGCCAAAGGCTTCATACCTCCTACATTTTACGTGACATGTCACAGCTAGATGTTTTTTTTTTTTACATAATTATCTGTGGCTGGTGAACTATATGGTATATACACCGTTTTATTAATCATCGAGCATAGGTCTCCCTGTAGTGCTCAGTCTCATTCCACTGTCTGATATAAACATGGCACAGGCATTGAAGTAGCAGTGAGTTATTATGGGTATCCTGTAACACTGAAGTATCTAAATGAATAACACAGTAGACCTGGTGTCCCTATAGGCGCAATGTATGCTAACGATCATTTGACTACCATATGTGCCTGGATAATGGGAAGGGTTAGCCCTTTCCTGTGAAACGTAGCCCATAATTCAGCGTCCTCGCGCCGCAGAAAGTGTATATTTTAAGAGAAGTCAAATGCAGACAAGGATATCATATCTGTTCTGTCTTAAAATGAATTATTTTTGACTTCTGCTGTCAGCGCAGACCTAGGTTGTCCGTGACGCAAGCGTTCATGTTATGGGCGTCTCTCCATTCCACAGAATCATATGTCTTGGACTGACAGCACGGATCAGCCAATGAGCGCGAGATCTGAGCCGTTCGCACAGGGCGGGACTCGCACGTTTGGCCAATCGCAGCCGCTCGTATTGTTTTGACCTCTGAAACCGCATCACCGCCTACCTCGTGCCCATGGCGGAGGAAAGCTATAAATAAGGGCGACATGCTGACAGTAGGGGGACGAAGTTGTAAAACTCCCGAGTAGGAGGGAGCTACTCTGCAAGCCTGCTGAAAGAGGAAAAAACGCAAAATAACTCTAAAAATAGAAACAGAAGCAAACGTAAACGTCAATCCTCCGACATCTACACGTACTGGAATACTTTTTTTGTAATGTTGATAATATATTCTATGTGAAGAAAGTATTTATACTTAACTTTTTTCTATTTGCACTAACTAACGGTACTTCAAAACTACTGAAAATCTTTATTTTTTACAAAAAGTAAGTATCTTCAGCTGACTTGTGTCTCGTACTTGCTGATATGAATGTAGTAGTTGTATTAGTGTCTTTATTTTGCTCGCTGTCGTTCTATAACCCTATTCAGATTTATTAAGCTGATTTGCTGCGTCAGTCCACGAAGTCAGGGTGTGTGTGTGTGTGTGTGTGTGTGTGTGTGTGTGTGTGTGTGTGCGCGCGCGCGCGCGCGTGCGTGCACGCGTTAGAAGGTGTGTAGCCTGGGTCTTGCCCCAACGAAAAATCACAATAACATTCCCATAGGGACTTTGTCTGTCTGATGTGCTCTATACTAGGCTAGGTTATACCTTGTCGTACTTTGTGGTAGGCCTATTTGTTATCTCCTATGGTATCGTTATAGTATTCCTATAGGGACTTGTAGATTTGCTGTGATATTGGTAGCCTAGGATATAGTTGGCTGTCCTAAAATGTATGATACGCCTAACGTTACTCGAGATCTTTTTCGTAAGGCTGAAACCAAGTTGCAGCTGTAAAGCATGGACTATTCTTTCAAGGGCAGTTTCATGAGGGAGGCGATAAAACAATGTAGCTTATATTCCTGTGTAGCCTCTTGCCGGTAGAGCTTCCTAAAGAGAGCCTAAATCAACTTTAGTTGCTCGTAAAATGCAAAGCCTCGGTAAAGTCGTCTCTCCTCAGCCTGATTCAATTCAACCCAGTCCCTATCAATGGCAGTGATGATTGTATTACAGCGTATGTTTCTTTGAATGCGATTTAATCTTTTGTATATTTACATTTTATTTGTGATGAAAGAGCCAGGCATTTAAATACCCTCTTCCCAGTCTAAAATTAGCAAAACGGGTGTAGCTGTGGTGCTGCCAAGCCTTATTTCGACACCGTTTTAATGAAGGCTCCGACTAATCGACGGTGCTGCACGCATATCAAACCAGCCCCAGGGACAAGATGGCAAGCTTTCAAACCCACCCAAACAGCAACCATTTCCTCACCAACTTATCCTTCATTCGGCATTATTGGCTAATCGTTTTCTCTGTTAAATTGTTGCCGTTTTTCGTTAATTAAATGTAAACGTAGTGTCAGTTTGTATCCTGCTGTATCGAGGCTGTGGGGCAAACCAAGCCTCTCCAACCAAGCTATCCGGTTATTATGTAACACGATTCCCGAGTCCTAGTAAGAGGTTAATAGGCTCAATACCTAGTTTTTGACATTTAGAAAAACATAGATGCACCGTTCAGTTTTTATTAACAGCAAACGAACCATGTCCCCAGATCAGTTGGCTCTCAGTTAATATTTCTGCAATAACCGCACATCGCCTTTATCTTTCATCCTTAAGCTCCATGCTTTGCTGCTGCAATAATATTAGTATGGTCCTCTTTTGTGTACATTTAACTTAAATTGTTATATCTGTGCTACAATAATGAAAGCTACAACATTGGTACTTCAGACAACAAAGAGTTAATGTTTAAAGGGCACTTAATTGCACTCCCCTTACAAAGTCTGCAGTGGTGGACTTAAGCAGCCAAAAAGAGCAAATGCCCTGAACAGAGTAGCTCCGCTATGAATATTAAACATGAACTTGTGTGAAAGTTGGATTACCAATGGAAAAAATATTCATCTTTGCCTATGAATGTATCCAGGATGTGCTCATCACATTATTTCCTGTCTTGTATTTTGGAATGAATGACATGCTCATGATTATTTTTCTATCTCCCAATTATTGCAGGAGAAAAAGGATCACACCCTGTGGAAGGACACCACTTCTACAAAACCAGCACTTTTGTTTTTGAACCTGTTTCAACCAAGTTCTAGTTTCTTTTGCCTGGTGCCAGCCCAACACCTCATCCTGCCTGGAGAGCCTCTGTGTTGCCCACCACGGATAAACAAAGCAGACCCAGTGGACACGTTCAAGGTCAGACGCACCTAATCTCGACACACCTGGTAAACTTCAGCAGTTAGCTATGCAGCTTGAAATCCAAGTAGCTCTCAACTTCATCATCTCGTACCTGTACAACAAGCTGCCAAGGCGGCGGGTCAACATTTTCGGCGAGGAGCTGGAGCGGCAGCTGAAGCAGAAATACGAGGGACATTGGTACCCGGACAAGCCATACAAGGGCTCAGGATTCAGATGCATCCACGTGGGGGAGAAGGTGGACCCTGTGGTGGAGAAGGCAGCCAAAGAGAGCGGGCTGGACATTGAGGATGTCCGCAACAACCTGCCCCAGGACCTCAGCGTGTGGATCGACCCCTTTGAGGTGTCCTACCAGATTGGGGAGAAAGGGCCAGTCAAGGTGTTGTATGTTGATGACAGCAATGAAAGTGGAGCTACTAGCGGGGGGCTGGATCTGGACAAGGAGATCAAGAACAGTTTCAACCCCGACGCACAGGTCTTCATGCCCATCAACGAGCCTGTGAACGGCACCTCTCCGGCCTCCAGCTCACCCTCGCCTCCCTTCGGCCATTCGGCAGCCGTCAGCCCCACGTTTATGCCCCGCTCCACCCAGCCTTTAACCTTCACAACCGCCACCTTTGCCGCCACCAAGTTCGGCTCCACTAAGATGAAGAGCAGCGGCCGCAACAACAACAACAATGGCGGCAGCGCTGCTGGGAACAAGGTGGCGCGTACCTCCCCCACCAACCTGGGCCTGAATGTGAACAGCCTCCTGAAACAGAAAGCCATCTCCACCTCCATGCACTCTCTGTACGGGTTGGGCCTCGGAGCGCCGCAGCAGCAGCACCAGAAGCCCTCGGCCCTGTCCCCCAATGCCAAGGAGTTTGTGTTCCCCAACCTTCAGGGTCAGGGCAGCCCGAGCGCTCTGTTCCCCGGGGACAGCTCGCTCAGCCTCAGCCCGCTGCAGTACAGCAATGCCTTCGACGTGTTTGCGGCCTACGGTGGCCTCAACGACAAGTCCCTTATGGACGGCTTGAATTTCAGCTTGAACAACATGCAGTATTCTAACCAGCAATTCCAGCCAGTTATGGCCAACTAGTACACATAAAGGTACTACTTCTGCTACTACTACACACAGAAACGACCAGAGATATGTGATGGGGGGAAAACATACAAACACAAATGCACATTTTGAAAAATTGAAAAAAAGAGAAAACAAGGACAGAATGTCAAGGAAAAAAGGAAAAAAGTGACTTGTCAACTGTAAGATCAATGTTACGAGTCCAAGCGCATGAGCCCGAGGGTGAATTACTTTGCCCCCTTGAGTTATACCTTTTTTTTTTCTTTTCTTTTTTTTTTTAAACAATGAAGCTTGTAGTACAAGATGTCCAAGCTTGGTTACCTAAACTTCAACATGCATCATTGTTATTTCTTTTGCCAACCAAGCACAAAATAATTTTTTATGTGACTGTTTTAAGATATAAAAAAAGAAGAAAAAAAACACCACAAGTCATGGCCTCTTTCAGTATTTAAAACATAACTGGACACCGCCAATTTTTCAAGAAATTGGCATAAATAAGTGGGATTTCCTGGTCTTTTTTCTAATTGTATAATTTAATTTAGTACAGAGTTTGTAAAATATCAGAGTATCTATTGTTTCTACGACATGGTATTGCATTTATATCTTTTTACTACTCCAGTGATCCGTGATGGCTGCAGCGACTTTATGTTATTTCTTTTTTTATTGAAATTATAAAATGAATCCATCTTAAAAAAAACATCGACTATTCTAAAGATTGTGTACAGAATATTCCGTAGTGGTGGGATTTAAGAATATTTGCTTTTTTGAAAAACATAAGAGTTGTATTTTCTGTTAAGAGTTTAAAGATTTTTGCTATATTATGGACAAAATGTAATCGTATATTAATTTTGTACCTACATTGTGCAATACTTGATAAAACAAACGGTATAACAAAGTATTTGGAGTCAGTGTCTTACATGTTAAGAGGGACTGATAGTTTATTAAGTTTGTATTAAAAAGCTTGAAAATAATGACACTCGTTCAGTTTTTCATTGGTCTTTGTGGTTTAGCTGGTTGATGCAGGTCTTTAAGGTGATTACTCAATGTATTTTTAGGGTTTCATAACATGTCAGGGCAAATCCTGTATTCTGTCATGCAGGCAGAGGAATCAAGTCTTTCCTTAAATGTGTGGGCCCACTGCAGCTCCTCAGTTGCGCAACATATATTTTAGTTCACCTATTTGGTACATCGGTATGTTTTTTGACAGATTGCTAAAAGTTTAACAGGTCACTTACAATACATTGGGTTAAAAAATGAGTAATTGTTTTAGCCTAGAGATTGAAGGTTTCTGACATTAGGTTATTGCATCTGGACCAAAGTCTAAAGAGCATGAAACATTCCATACCTTGACATATTTCATTTCCTCCGACTACAACATTGACAGGATATTTCTATGCCAGCAGCCCTTAGCAACATTTGTTCAGACCATACGGATTGTGTCAGCTGACAGTTGCCCTTGGGCCCAGTGCCATTACCCATCTGGATAGTGGGAGTGTGGTGATGTTGAGCCTGATAACCTACTGAACCAAGACCTGTCCTCGCAAGCATGGCAAGGCTGTTGGCTAATGCTTGAGGTCCACAGGCTAACTCCTAAACCATGTAGCGTTGTTGGGAGGCCACAAGCCACCCAACAGACAGGCTGCAGGCCTGTGCTACATAGGTGGGAGTGTTCATTGTGTCCTATCAGTCGAAAATAATGATGTCTAAGCAATGTGCTGGTTAACATATATGCCTTCTCAGATTTTCAAAGGGGCATGGGAGGAAGCCATGCTCCTTCATCTGATCCAGTCTATCAGAAACAGATTGGTTTTAGCATCTTTCTCTGCAGCACTGTTTACCTGTTCATCCATCCGATTGTATGGGTAGCAGGTTGGTGTAGTGAGTAGGAAGACATACTTCAACTGGAAGCACCTATGATAGCAAAGCATCTACCCTGCTGAAGTGCCTTTGAGTAAGACATTGAATACCTACCAGCTGCAAGGGTGCTGTTCTGTAGCGTACCCTGACCTTCTGTGGAGGGGAGCAACCAAAAAGAAAATGTCCCCTTCAGGGTATCAATAGAGTATCTTAAATAGTTATAATTATGGACTATAATAAAGGAAGTCATTTAACACTGGGAAATAATACTAGTCCTTCAAGGCAGTGAAGGAGTGTCTAGCTGAATGCTAAGCTACTGTGTAACTGGTCAGTCACATTTCACCCAGTGTCCCTAGGAGACAGCCTGTTAATGGATAACTGGCAGTATTGTCTATTGAGGGCAGAAGGAGATTCAAGTATCTAAGAGAGTAATGTAATATTCTGGGGTTAAGACACATCTGAGAATGGCTGAACTGAAAATGACCCATAACTGTTTCAGACTCAAAAGCCATCTATGGTGATTATATTATTTTTCAACAGAGAACCACCACTAATTTTGTCCAGTCCCTATTTAACTGATATTTTTTTATTCAGACTTTTGCCAACACCTAAAGTAGAACTATTTATTTGGATTTTAGGCTGCTTACATTGTTGCATTATAGTTCAGTTAGATCAGTTTTAGGATGATGGTAATCAATGATATATTAGGGGCTTTAAAGGCAATGGTTAACAGCTACACAACAAATCCAATCCTTGCAGCTGTCTTTTGAAGGTAGAATACACCCTTGGAGATTATCAGAATCTCCTGGATTGAGGATCCAAAGCAAACAAAATATTGAAAACAACTCTCTCTCTCTCTGTCATTCTCAGAGTGTTTTTGAGCTATAATGTTGTAACAAAACACACCACCACAGTCTGGTAAAACTAGATTTTTATGACGACCAACGCCTGGGGTTGCAGCTGGTGTTGAAGGTGAGACTTCTGTGGTGCTGTTTTACTGGGGCTGCTGCTGTTGCTTGTGATGAGAGAAGTGGGACTAGCATGCCAGTGCGGGCTGACTAAAATCACTTTGACCCTGCTGGCATATCATGATCCCTCTGGGGCTGGCTCATCATCACTTGACTGTCTGCGTGTCCTCTGATACACTCGGGGGTTGATAGGCTGTGTAAAGTTCAGCGGTGGAAATGGAACGCTGTGTATTTGCGTGTGTGTTTATCTCAGTTCCTGATACTGTGTGTGTGAGAGAGAGAATGCCTGGTGTGTGTGTTTATCTTGGTCTGTGACACCGTGTGCGTGTGGTATGTGTGTGAGCTCATGCGTGTGAATGTCTGTGTGGAACAGGTCGTTCTGAGGATGCCTTTGATGGATTACCATTACCTCTTGCACACTCCTGATCCGCCTGCTCGCTCTGGCCAGCAGACTAGTTGCTCATGGTGCTGCATCAAAACCCAGAACTGTGACTCTACCAGAGAGGCATGAAAGAGGGGGCCCTATTTTATCATAAGTTAGATTGGTGTTATACTACTTACTATGATGTATAGTATGAATTTATGTTAGCCTAAAAGGTAGATAAGCTTTATTTCTGCAAATAAAAAGGTGGGTAAACTGGGTTTACCCTTCACCGCATTCTTGGTTGAGACTGAAGGACAGTAGGGGGAAAGAGGGGGATACTGAGAAGAGAGAGAGTGAAGGAGAGGGACATAGGAGAGAGAGGGATACCAATGAGGAGAGAAATAACACGGGGGCGAGTCGGAAGAGGCTGAGACTAGGAGAAGAGATCGGGATAGAAATATGGATAGAGAAAAGAGAGAGAGAGAAAAGCATGGTGAAAAACAAAGAGGGAATGGGATAGGCAGGGAGTTAATGTGACTGAGTGAGAGAGGGGGAGTGAAACATTGCCAGCGGCGCTATTGATGCTAATCCTGTGCCGAGCACCCCCACCACCACCCCCGCCCCCCCAGCCCCCACTTTGCCTGTCATAAAAACAGGTGGAGCTCAGCTCAGCTCATGGCCCCAGCCAGCCGACAAGGCCTTATGGTAATGTCACCCATCTCAGCAAAAAAACAGTTAATGGCTTTTCAGTCCCTTCCCATAGTCCAACCCCTCGCCCCATCTATTTCTGGAAGCACACTAGAGCTGATTGAGCAATGATAAGCCAGAGGGAATTCTGCTTTCCCCTGAACATTACTTCACCCCACCACTACCGCGCCTTATCTTCATCTCATGGAGTAAGGAAAGCTAAGGATCTCGACCAAAACGTAGAGGGATGTATGCTTTGTGTTGTGTTTTGTGTTTGCGCTCTGTGGAGAAGTGCCGATTTGGAGCAGTTGTGTGATGTTCGTTTACAAAATGGAAGCTATGTTTTAGAGGCGTGCACCAAAGATGAGAAACTGGACTTTAATTCTTGCCTCTAGCACACACAGATATGCAGATAACATTTGTTGGATTGGTCTCATAATAGAAGCCAAGCGAGTATCAAGGGTATTGACACAGTTGCTTCAAACAGTTGCTCCCACACCCATTTGGAACACATGAGCTTAAGTTGCTGCTAGGTAGACAAGGAAACAGTTGACACTTTGTCAGATATATTCCTGTACTATACTACTACGCCCTACAGAGTGTTTTGTGCCAATTCTAAAACAGTGAGGACTTTAGTTATGGAAATGTCAGTCCAGTACATGGAGAATATGTTAGGAAGCTGAAGAAAGATTTTGCCATGTGGTAGACCTCATTTAAAGGATCTTGATAAGTTTTTTTATACTGTATATATATATATAGTGGTTTATCCCCTCACACACACTGCAATGCATGTGCACATACACATAAGGCAAGGCAAGGCAAACAAGGCAAATTCACATAAAACGAAACAAAAAACAAAACAAAAAATACTTAAAATGACATATTAAAAAGAAAGAAATCAAGGAAGATAATATAGGTAAAACATAAATGAAATAAATTAATAAAAATAAAGATAACTAGAAGGGCACTCGGAGAGCGCAGACCTCCGCCAAGGTCCGTGCTATTATTGCTTGTTCGTGAGTCGGATCCGGATCCGCTCCAAAATTTAATGGGTTCTTCCTTGGCCCATGCTACACCCTTTCACGAAGTTTCATGAAAATAGGGCCAGTAGTTTTTCCGTAATCCTGCTAACAGACAAACAAACAAACAAACGGCACCGAAAACATAACCTCCTTGGCAGAGGTAATAACACCTGTTACAGCAACATACAGATGATTTAGCAAAAGGCCACAGAGAAAAGGAATGTTTTGAGCCTACTTTTAAAAGAGGTGACAGTGGGAGCACATCTCAGTGACACACATACACACACACACACACACACACACACACTGTAAACTCCATTCCAAGTTTCTGATGCATAGTGGGAGTTGTCCAGTTTGCTCAGTACATGCTAGATAACCCCAGCAGACACGCACGTGCCCATCCCTTTAAGCTGCAGCTGCTCTTATCTGCAGCAGGAAACCAAAAACAAACACGCAGTCCTCCGCCTCCCCCTCCCTCCCTCTTCCACCTCGCAGGGTGACATGCCCCTGCTTTCCAGTGCAGCCTATCACACCACTGTGGCATGCGTGCCTGCAGGCCGCTCCCACACCTGCCCCTGGGTCCCCCTGATACCAGGCGGTGGGGTGTGGGGGGTGCAGAGAGGAGAAAGTGAGTGAGTGCTTCCCCACCAAGGTTACAAACTAGCCGACGTATAACACTCAACTAGTCAATGTGTGAATCATTTATGGCTATGCTCTCCAAGATGTCAAACTAGGATTCCAGCACTGCTGTGTCGTGCCTTATCAGGTGCAAACAGAGACTAAACACACAACTGATATATTTTTATATTGGGTTGATTTAGTCCTATTCATCTCTACCTACTGCTGGGTCCACTTGACATTTGACATCACAGATTTGATAAGGCAGGTAGGCCTCTTATTGAACCTCGGTCCTGTTTTAGTGGCAACATGCTGTATGTTGTATTCAGAAATAGCATGAGTAGAACTCGTAAAATCGGCAAACAGTGGCCTAGATTATTCATATCTTTGAGAATGTTTTGACTTCACCTGGCTGAATATGGCTTTTATTTGAGGGTCGTACCTCTACTTCTGGTTGAAAAGATAACATACCTTCCGCAACTTTACAAATGTAGTGCTGTACCCCCCCCGACTCACCTCTATAGTTGCAAGGAACTTGAAATTCTTGCTGTTGCGTCCCGGCGACATGAATCAGATTCAGCGTGTCAAGGGGAGCTTAATCAGTGCTGTGCAATCTGCAGAACTGTGGCGCTGGTGGTGATGGTGGTGGAGTGGGGGGTGGGGAGGAGGGGGGGGGGGGGGGGGGGGGGGGTGACACCTGCTATTCATCACTTCCTAGTGTGTATATGTGTGTGTTTGAGGAAGAGAGAGAGAGAGAGAGAGAGCACCATAGCAACAGAGGAATCTTCTCGGTGTCTCGGCGAGGCTTCGTCCTTGGAAGAGGCTGATTTGCAGCTAGGAGAGAGAGAGGAGAGACGCCAGGGAGAGAGAGACTGAGAGGAAAACATGATGTGTGTTTAAGGGGGAAAGTGAGGAGTTTATGAGTCTGTGACACGCTACATACATGCACAAACACATACATGCACGCAAATACATATATATATATACCTCCGCAAGCGCATACACGTACGGAATAACATACTGTTGTGCAGCGCTTCCCCGAGACTCTCTGCACGTGCTCGGACTCGAGAAGCATGAAACGAAGCCATCTAAAAGTCATAACACACAGTGGGAGAGAGAGAGAGTGGCTCCCTGGGAAATCGACCAAAGTCATGTTATTGGTGTAGGTATTGGAGGCATCGCTGCGAACTAAAAACATATTCATATGAAACTTTCTCTCCCGAGTCCTCCCCCCACCCCCCCTAAGCCGCTTAATCCATATTATCTATACACGTCACCACAAAGGCTCTTTCTGCTGCCGCGAAAAAAAATAGCTATTGCTGTTTCAAAACACTTTTTCTGTCTACTTACAGTCAGGCTGGATTTACCTGACGTATGCCACCGAACGCTTTGAACGCTTTCATGAATAATATTTACACATATTAAAGAAGAAAACCCCGGTGACAACAGGCCGGCTTCTGACTTTGTCACTGGAAGTCACAAGAGTATACGTTGTAATTCTCCTGCACTTTGTTCCTTATTTTCCACGACTGTCCGCGTGGTGGTGAGATATTTTGTCAGCAGAGTTAATGTATTCTGAATGTTTTCCCTCGCAGATGCGTGAAGACGGGATTGTTAGCCGGCACAACACACGTTCATATGGGATCAGTGGGGGAGGAAGTCGAAACATGCAGAGATAAAGGTGGCTCTGTAGCAGTTACTGGCAGTGGTGTGGGGCCAGTAATGGTGAATGAATGCTCCTATGTCAGTTTCATGCACTTGCCTGGTGGTATGACAAATCAAACCTCAAGTTAAGAAGCAGAGGAGGAGGTGGTCAGTGTTGCAAAGGAGAAGGAACATAGTAAAGATGACATTACTTTCTTCTAGATTTGGAACAAATTGCAACTGCAAGTAACAACACATCCATGATGGAGGGAGTTTTCCTGTGCACCCTAACCTCGTGTGTGTTGGCGTTGAGCAGCTATTTACAATGGAGTTGAGAGCACACCTGTGAGGCGGTGCAGGCCATCTCTGGGTCTGAGTAAACCTGTTCGGACATCCCCAGGAAACGTCTCCACAGCTGGAGCTGCCCTGACTGACTCAAGGCTCTGGAATTCCAACCATCCCACTAATGAGGCTGCCTGGGACGCTCATGTGCCTGAACACACACTTCCCCATTTCACTTTCTCTCACATGCACCTTGATTATTGCTTCGGATACCCATGTGAAAAAAAAAGAGTGTTAGGCAATTTCGCTGACCATTCTATTTCAATGCGATTTTAACTTTTGAATGTAAATATATTTCTCTGTAGGTGAAGATCACTGGGTAAACCCTTTAGGAGAATTGTTTTGACAATGGGCAGTTACGCAGACATAGACCCTCTTGCTCGCACCAGTGCTGTCGACCTTCATGTTAAGCTGACATAGCCTGCTGGCACAGGTACGATCCTCTGTGCAAATGTGACTCTGTCACACTCTGGTCTCATTTACATGCATTTACATCACCATTATATTCATTATTTGCATGTGAGTGTAAAAACCACATTGCGTTAACGGTTTAATGTCTGTCTCAAGTTAATTTTCATTTCAGTTTCCCCTGAGAGTGTTATTTCACTTATCTAGAATGTTTGCACTAGTTTGCTCATTTACCACCATGTGAGTTGCATAAACAGCTACCCATGGACAGCAGCTGCTCTGGTGAACTGCTTACCTATTTCACAGTTCTTGCCTTGCCAAAGTTCAAATATTAAAACTGTGGTTCTTCACTAGTTACTCAAGCAGTGGAAGTAAGTGGAGAGTGAACAAAAACACCTGAAAGATCAATCCACAGTTCCCTGGAGCAGCTGATATGCAAGGTTAACCTCATAAGGAGTTCTAGCTAAAAGAAATATCACTTGAATGGTTTTCTCGACAGCAGATTTCATACAGAAAGGTATTCATTACAATTTACTATTACCGAATTATGCTTGTTCTGGATACTAAATATTCCGTCCCCATCAGAAAGGTATCGTCATAGAATTTTTAGTGTCAACATGGTGGAGAAAACTGACCAAACAAAGCACATCTGACCTTATTCACTGTCTTATCTAAAGATACCTCCTGCAGGCTCAATGCCCATCTCACCACCCTCTGTAAAGTATTTGCCTTTGGACTGTCGGCAGCTGGTCTCAAAGTCCACTGCCAATGCCACGCAGATGTTTTGACTGCCCTCCACTGGAAAAAAAAAATCTACTTTCTATTTCTTAGAATAGTGATTGTATAGCTGTCCCGTGTTATTGTTACGTCAGGTTGCCTGTGATTATGGAATGAATAGACTTTGACCTGATTCTAATGTTGCACTACCTCTGAATAACTGTCTGCATGATGCCAAGAGCGGGAATTGAATATTTGATTGCCCACATTCCATCTCCTTTCTCCCCCTCTCTCCTCTTCCCCCCATCTCCTCACAGTGGGACGACCCGGTTTGTGCAATGATCTGGGGAATGTACCATACACCTGTCAGCCAACAGCACTGCACAGACAGGCTCTAATGAAGCCAGACTTGGTGGTTATGATAGAGATTCCTCCATCCAGCCCTCTCTATTTTGGCTTATTTTTTACTACACTATTACTGGCTTAGATTTATTTCCATGTTGTTGGTGGATTAGGAGTCAGAGATGTATGTTAAAGTGACTTTCAAGAACTAAAGACACCCTCATAGCCATATTTCATGTTGGAATGATATTTATAGTTTTCAGTTAGTGAGCAATCCTGTCAATCAGCAAGCAAAATGTTATTTCCCACCAACCAAAGTGGATCAACCCAAATTATATGTTATATTATTTCTCATGTGTCCTGGGAATGTTAACTTATTTCCAATTACTGAAAAGCCCAAATGTCTCTGGTGAATACACATTCCAGGGGGCAAGTTACACAATTATGCTGGGTGAACATATTAACAAATGAAAAATGTTATATCAAAAGCGGCATTGCTTTAATTCTTTCAAAATTCTTTCGATCATATTTCGTATTTTTTGTTTGCCTACCATTAGTACCTTCCCATGGCATTTAACTAGTTGTATTGTACTGAATTGTATTGCATTGTATTCTGTTGTATTCTATTCTATTGTATTATAAGACATGCACGCTTGAACAGCTAACACTAGCTGTCAGGTACCATCCATGGGTCTTAACAAAGGCTTCATCACTTCTCATATGCTAAAATATTGCGTGACACAAATGGATAGAGAGATGGAGCCTGTTAACTTGCTGTGGAATCCAGTTTGGGCAGAGGATACATCAGTGATAATTGTTGAATTAATCACTCTGTGTGGGTGACTGTTGATGCAAATTCATACGCTTCTCGACAATAAATACTGACACATATGAGAATTGGAGCCCTGGAAGGGCCAGTCGCTTCTCACCTCATCACCAACTCGAAAGCCCGTAAACACTCTACCAATCACACATACACGCATAGCGTATTACCATGTTAATTAGTATATCATTCCCATGCAGGGACCAATGGGTGTAACAAGCATAGTATGTTAACGTGCCGGTTGAGGATAACACAGTAGTTGTCAGATGTATTTATGCACTGTGTTGCACTCCATCCATGCCATTGTGCCGCAGGCTCTCTCTCTCTCCCACACACACACACACACACACACACACACATACACACACTCACACAACGCCACTCTCACCAATCATTATGATCCGATTAACATAATACTTTCAAAGCACTGTGACAAAAAAGGCTCACTAACACATTAGGTTGCAGAACAGTAGTTGGTTTGGATACATACTGCAAGTATTTAATTAGATTGTATCCTAACACTGTATACTTTTAAAAGAGATTGTATGTGGGGTTTGTTTGCAGTCATATGGTTCAGTATTATAGATTTTCCTTCTATGCCACTGGTGCTTTGTGCTTTGTGTTTGATTGTAGCCTACAGTGTTGGCAGTAAGCAGCCTCTAAATCCCTATAAATTCCTATAGATTATCACCTGCATTTTCCATTTGCAACCTATTATAAAATAGCTGTTACCACATGCTGTATATTTTGTATAGACCATTAACTCTTTTTTACCATATATATTTTAAAAGTCCACCGTTCTGTATCAATTTTGCCATTGATTTTTACCTTTTCCCCTCTAGCATCTGATAAATAGTGAATTAAGGGACATTCATTTGACTATCTGCACGACTTGTCTAACCAGTTTCATTAGGTTTCAGGCAGCATACTCAGACATTCTTGCCAATGTAAAATACATCTGGACACATTTTTTGTACACAGAATCAACATGCTATGCAGTGGAAACATACTACATACTCATTTCATACTACATACTCATTTTACATCACACTTAGGTAAGAGGTAGTACGCAGTTTGGAGGTGTGTTCATCGGTGAAACCACCTCCAAGAGTCTTTGGTTGGAATGAGAACCTGCAGACACTTGACCCTCCATGGTACATGATTGCCTGTCCCTGAATTAGGCTACATTGTGCTGTAGTATTTGTTTAGTACACACAGTACAGGTGGACTAAATGATGTCACTCCTCTCTCCCACACAGTACAAGGATGCCCAAGGCTACTCCTTGTGTGTGTACTAGTGTGTAGGCTGATTGTGTGTGTGTGTGTGCGCGTGTGTGTGCGTGCGTGTAGGAGGTGCTGATGCGTTCTCAGTGGGTGGCGTTGCATAAGAACGTCAGTGAAACTGCTCAAATGTGTTGTAGCAAGGTTAGCTAGAGAGAGAATTAAGTGAAGGGGAACTTCTATCACTTTGTCTCTCTCTCTTTCTCTCTCTCTCTCTCTTTTTCTCTCTGTCTCTCCCCCACTCTCCCACTCTCTCATTGTTTCTCTCTCTTGTCTCATATAATGTACACACAAAGACACACGTGGACTGGCCCCGGTGCACAGTGGTGTGTGAGTCATACTGAGTGGACCATGATCGTTAGGAAAAGCCCACTGAGCAGCAGCAGCATGTAAACACAAGAGTACACCAGACAAGACCAGCATCACTGATCAAATAGACAAAGAGACAGAGAGAGAGAGGAAGAAAGAGAGACAAGGACAGACAGAGAGAAGACAAGAGGGCAGATATGACTTTCCATTATGACATTTTAATTGCACATCTTCTGATGAAGCAAGTGGTAATTTATGCTTTGACCTATGGGCCCTCATGACACACACGCAGCTTTTATTACACACTGTACGTATGTTACACAACTTTTCCGTTCATATCTGAATGACAGATGGAGTCAAGATTGTGGAAAGTTGGCCCTGAAAATTTGTCGCTGAAGACCTTGTAACATTTCTGTAAACATTTTGCATCAATATATAAGAACAAAGCCATTACATTAATTGATAAAGCAACTTAAGCATTTCACATGTTGTTGTAGTTGGCAAAAATCTTTTCCAATTAGGTCCACGTCAAAATAAAAGACCTCCTCAGCATTTGGGCATGAGAAAATATTTGTTGGTAGTTGTTAGGGATCGGTTAAAGATGCAATGATGACAAAATAACCAGTGCTTAGTGCATTGTGGATAAATAGATAGAAATTCCATGTAATTAGTAGGCTGAAATCCTTTAAAATAGAGCAAATTATTTACAGATAAATAACCACCACTGCAGAAGTAGCAACAGCAGAATAAACTGGCCAGATCTTCAACTCTGTCAGTCTGTCTGGGGTTATGTGAAAAGTTAATCCAGCAATTTTACACGTTCATTGTGTGACATCAACTAAAGACTGTAACCAACATTAGTCCACGTAATTACAGTTCCTATAGCCTTTGGTTTATGAGTCAACAATACTTGCGCACAGCTTAAATGCCTTTATCCTCTGTTGGCAGCTGTTTATGCATGTTGAGACTGGCATACACTGCAAAACGCAATCCAATCTGCCACAAATTACATCCTTTCATTTAATTTGTCACCATAATTAGTGAACCTCATCATATCGTCCCTCTACCCTTTTCCAGTATGTTGATCCAGTGTTGTGTTCCTCCTTGCCAACAACGAGAACCAGCCATCATGCTGCTTCTGTGCTGACGTCTAAAAGTGTTAAAGAACAGTTGGAACTGAGCTCTCCAGGGATCATCGGAGAGTCTCACCGCTCCTCTCTCTCTCTCTCTCTCTCTCTCCCTCTCTCTCTCTCTCTCCCACACAGCAGCGAGCTGAGCTACACCAGCAACTTGCCTGGGAGGAAAAGAGGAAAGAGCCTGTTTTATCTTAAGGAGGATTAAATGATTAGGGAGGGGGAAGAGGTAAGGAAAACAAGTGCACTTATTGGGTGATTTACAGTAAATCGTTGGTTTGGTTGGAATTAGTTTTGCTAAAGAGCGCTGCTGCATGGTGGTGCGTCGTTAGCAGCTTCAACAGAAGACGACAGTAGGTGACAAAAACAACAGATGACAGCAATCCAGAGCGCTGTGGCGAACATCAGCGGATGAGGAGAATGTCTCCTGCTGCTCGCTGTTGTGAATGCTATAGCCTTATACCCCCCCCCCCCACACACACACACACACATTCCCCCACCCTCCTCCAGAAGATTGAAGGACGTTGGGTGGGTAAAGCAGAAACCCACAGACAGCCTCCTCTCTACTCTGCAATGGCGTTAAAGAATTTTACAGTAGCCACATTTCAGTCCAGATTTATCCTACTGGTGTTTGCCACAGCGTCATGCCTCTCCCACCCCTAGGCCGAGTTCAGTCCACAGTAGGCCTATAAAACGTCAATCCCGTCGCGTGATATAGTGCCTGCTGTGCTGTCAGCCATCGCAGAGGATTACTGGCAGGGTTGTGAGCCAAATGAGGAGGAGGAAATGGAACTGGGGGAGCTTCTGAGGGGTTGGTTGGGGGGCCAGGTCATGTCAACCCATTTCACTGTAATGGGAACTGTAGGTCTTGCTTGAATTAGCACAATAATGATTGGGGTTTTTAGTCCATTCTGCTCAAATATAACCAAGGATTCAGTATGTCCTGTCACTTGTCTGTTTGTTTTAAAAGAACATTTTCATATTCATATTCATGCACACATAGGCTGGGTTATGCTCATTTGATGGTTTGAGGGAGGGGATGTGTTATACAAATAGAATGTGGAATATAGCATATTATAATGTGGAACGGGGCTATCTTGTGTGTAATGTATTGAATCCTGAGCCTGCCAGCTGGACATTATAGAAAAATAGCAGGAGGTGAGCTACTTGAAATCCCTCCAGTATGGTGCCTCTTTTAGCAAACAATGTTGTAGATTGATATGTTAATGGAGACAGAAATATGCAGGGAGTTACATGTTATACACGTTTGGAGGGGTCTGATTTGGAAATAAAGACATTTGATGTTAATGACCCATGTTCCTACCAAAGAACTTGCACAAGGGAGACAGAGCAGAGCAGATTGACGGTGAATGCACCGTTACATAAATAAACAAACGCAAAGTACCAAATGAGATAATTTTACCTCAGAGTATTTTAGCAGTCTTGATGCTGCTGCAAAAGGCAAGTTGAAGTAGGGCACATTTCACTGTGTGAGCTCAGCAAAGAAAATATTTCTGCTTCTCAGGGGGAGCCGGGCCTTCATCAAAAATGAAGCACTGACTCGTCAGACGTGCAGTGTGCCTTCCTTCACACTGTGTTGGTATTTTTTACCAGCAATTATATAGCGCAGGGTGGAAGAGTTAGAGAATAAAAGGTGAGAGTTTGTGTGTGTGTGTGTGTGTGTGCATGCGGATGTGGATGTATGTGCTTCGGAAGAATATGTGTGTGTGTGTGTGGGTGTACACATGCTCACGTGTATGCCTGCGC